>NC_044041.1:41371265-41542768 GCF_901765095.1 Microcaecilia unicolor | reverse complement strand
ATGACATAAGGGATGCCTGCTAGTACAGAAATACAGCTTCACCCATTTCTTTATGCAGCGGCTTTCTTTCTAAGGCAGGGGTGGGCAAGAGGGCCACATCCCAGTTGGGTTTTCAGGATTTCCCCAATGAATATGCATGAGGTCTATTTGCATGCACTGCCTCCATTGTATGCAAATAGATCTAGTACATATTCATTGAGGGAATTCTGAAAACCAAACTCGGTTGCGGCCCTCAAGGACCGAAGTTACTTACCCCTGTACTAAGGCATGGGCATAGACTGGGGGGGGGGGCAAATGCCCCCCAAACGACTTACGACTTATCTTCTTACCCGAAGTCGCAGCTCCGCCCCATCCTTTGCCCCCCCCCAAAAAAAGAGTCAAACTACGCCCATGTACTAAGGTATACCGTAGTTTGCTTAATACAGGCCTCGCAGGATGGCAATTCCTTTAGTGCCTCTTCTGTAAATATTTGGCTGAAACGGTGATCTCTGACATAATCAGTTTTTAAGACAAACAGTAGTTACGCCTTCCTTGACATCCGACCAAGTCAGGATACTAATACGTATAAGTGCTGTGGTTTTGTGAATTAAAAATACTTCAGCAGAAAAAAAAAAATCTGCATAGTCTGGAATGAAAACCCTGAAAGATTAGCTTCACTGAGTAAACACAGCCATGTGGTGTTTCTACTGAAGAGTAAGTACAGAAAATATTTTTCCTAGCATGAAAAAAGTCTTTAAAAGACAAATGATTTTATGTCATCAGAAGTTTTCCCCCATCTATGGAAAAAATCTATAGGGAATCAGATGTGTTAGGTTGCTTTAAAATAATCTGCTCTGACTGCTGCCTGATTTACTCAAGGATTGTAAATCTAATGCCCAGCCTGCCCCACTAAGTTTTGTGGTCACAGAATAGATTAGAAAGATTCTCTCCTGAGCCTCAGTGACACAGCATGCCATACTGCTGTTTCATTCATTAATCCAGGTACCTTGATTGAAGGGAGACCTGCCAACTCATTTCCTGTGCTAGATAGACAAAGCAACAGCAAAAAAAAAAAAAAGTATATATTAAAGAACTACCTTGAACACAACATATGTTTACTATGATTCTGCAGGCCAATGGAGACTCCTCATGCAGGGTCTGGGGCATTGTTCTCTCTAAGCTGAGCAGGAGTCCTCCAACTACATTGCAGCCAGTGGGAGGTGGTGCTTCAATATTGTGTTTTAATTGACAAGAGATGGTTTGATTGACAAGAGATGGCATCATGTGATAAGGCTAAAGCTGTCTACACCCAAGCAGGTTTAAGTGCTTCCCTATGTAGCTGCCGCCATCTTTATACACTTAAATTACATTATGTTGTATGGCGGCAAGCTACGTTTACTGGTTTCAGGCCAGATAATGGGCCAAGCACACTCCCGCAGTCTCCTGTCAATTAAACCTCCTTGCTTGAGACAGACAGGTTCCCTGGAATCCTGCAGAGCTTGCCTGTCCTTCACTATTGAAAATGTGATAGTGAAACAGCACCTCCCAGTGGCAGGACTGTAGGTGGAGGACTCACATTCAGCTTAGAGGGAACAATGCTCTGGGGAAATAAGATTTAGGGGTCCTTTTGCTAAGCTGCGTATGCGCCAACGCATGCCCAATGCATGCCAATTTGGAGTTACTGCCCGGAAAAATTGTTTAAAAAGCCCTTTTTACAGGCATGTTGAAAAATGGATCTGCTCGCACCCAAACCACGCGCCTACACTAGCGCAGTCCATTTTTTGGGCACACCTTAGTAAAAGGGCCCCCTTAGGGTGCTACTGCTTCAGAGGTAGGGCAGAAGTTTCAAAGGGACATAGTAGATGACAGCAAAAAAAGACCTACACGGTCCATCCAGTCTGCCCAACAAGATAACTCATATGTGCTACTTTTGTGTATACCCTACTTTGATTTGTACCTGTCCTCTTCAGGGCACAGACCGTATAAGTCTGCCCAGCACTATCCCTGCCTCCCAAAAAGTCAACAGTTCCCATTGCTGGTGGAGGGTTCCACCAGCGCTAAAGCCAACCCTGCTCCAGACATTTTAACTCTTCTTTTAAGAGAAGTTAGTACATGTTGGGAACAAAGTAAAGAAAGCCTTGGATGAATATTCTAATAATTGAAAATGAAAAACAAACAGACCCCTAATTGTTTAATTTGACTTGGTTTTCCTACTTTCTAAAGTAATACAAGGCTTATGAGATTGCTGTGTGTGTCTGTGTTCCCCTAATAATTTTCAGTTTGGTGCATTATCCACACAAAACTTTCGACACACTGAGTGAAGTAAGAGGGAGAAAACATGAGCATCCTGAAAACAAGACTCTTAGTTTTGGATGGAACATCTAGCCAAAGTACGTTATAGCAAAAAGAAGGCTTTATAGTTAATAATGCTTTTTCTATACCATTGAAACCATGAGCTTAAGGCAGTTTACAGTCAAATCATCTTAACATGATATTAATTTAGCTGTATAAAATGCAATAAGATGATTAACCTAGCAAATAGTAAATTAATGAAATGGATAATGCAAGTATTTTGCATTATCATTATAATTTGTGATTATAGTCCTGCCCTTTGGAAAGTATTTTTCCAAAGGCCAGGATTATAATCTTTTAAAAAACTTTGCATACGTTTTCTCCTTTCAGACAACCAACAGCTAAGAGTTGCATAGGCTCAGAATCACAGATCTAAACAATCTCTTCTAAGAAGAAAACAATCTTGCAAATGAGGTCGTAGGAATTTCCACATTGTTTATATGAATCTGGCAACTAGAAAACAATCCAGATCTAAACTTTAATTCAGAGGATCGCATGGGTGTTGTGGGGAGCAGGGGCCTAGCCAGACAACAAATTTTGGGTGAGCCTAGGCAAGAAGTGGATGGGCACCAAGTGTTCCCCGCCCTCCCAACCACCACCAAAAAAAATATTTCAGCTGGCGGGAAAGTGCTTCTTTCCACCTTGGCAGTATGCAGCAGGCATGCGCTGAAAATTGAGCGTGTGCAGGTGCCAGTATCATGGAGAGTAGCGTTTTTGTTACCATCAGGGAGAAGTCTTCAGCTGGCCGAGCTTGAGATCCCCATCAGCTACCGCTAAATGTGTGCTACTGTTGGGTGAGCCTGAGCACTTAACAGGTGGGCCCCGGCCCACCCAGGCCCACCTGTGGCTACGCCACTGGGGGGGGGGAGGGGGGAAAGAGTAGCTTTGGAGAGAGACAACACTCCTTAATTCCTTAGGGCTCCTTTTACTAAGCGTTGGTAAGCCCCCGCTCACTATAACGGAAGTACCGCCAGGCTGCCACAGCAGCCCGACATTACTTCCCACCCCTACCAAGCCGTTATTTCCAGCACTACAAAAAATTATTTGCATTATTTATTTTTGTAGTGCTGGACTGTACCTGGCGGTAATCAGGAATGGGTGGTGGTAAGGGTTTCCCCCCCCCCCCCAAATGGTCGCGCGGCAAGGGCTTTACTTGCTGCCCCGCCCTTTTCTGCAGGAAAGCAAGACCTTCCCTTTTACCAGCTGCTGTAAAAGGGGGCCTCAGCGCATGTGCAGAACACGTGCCAATGCCAGCGCCGGCCCCTTTTTGCCGCAGCTTGGTAAAAGGGGCCCTTAATGTAGTGGCTGCCAACCCTCTCCTGGAGGTAACCTCATTAACTGGGGTTGCAGAAACATCTGTAATGAATACTCATAAGAAAGATTCACCTCTGCTTCATTTCCAGTGAAAGGAGCCAGCTGTGTGGGTGCTGAGCACACCTAATATTAAGCAAGCTCCTTTGACCTGTCCAGGGAAGGGAAATTTGCATTGTGTTTGACACCCCCAACCATTTTCAAATGTTGACATTTATGTATCAAATGTATGTAGATCTGAAGAACTGGTTGACAATAGACATTGATTGGTTATTGTTTCAGAAGTAATTAAAGACTTAGGGCCCCGTTTACTAAGCCGTGCTGTAGGCGCGCTGTTTTTAGCGCGTGCTAACATTAGAGACATCCATAGGAATATATGGGTGTCTCTAGTGTAGTGGTACCTCGGGTTTCGTCGATAATCCGTCCGAAAACAATTGGCGAAATCCAAAACCGACGAGAACTGAGGCAATTATTTCCATATGGAATTGTTTGGCTAGACGCGCGGGGTGATGCTCACACAATGAGAAACAATGCCACACTGAACAGGAGAACGTGTGGGTCACCCTTTGCTTTTGCAAAATTAGCAGTGAGGTCACGTGGGCACGCCGACGAAATCTGAGGCAACCGACAAAATCCGAGGGCAAATTTTTTGCAGAAAAAAATCGATGAAACCCGAAACCGACGATAACCGAAGTCAATGAAAACCAAGGTACCACTGTATTAGCACATGCTAAAAATTAGCGGAAGCTAAAAATGCTAGCATGCGCTAAAAACACTAGCGCGTCTTAGTAAACAGGGCCCTTAATTATTTAGGGGGCCCTTTTACAAAGCTGCAGCAAGCACTAATGCAGTGTTTCCCATGTCCAGTCCTGGAATGTCAGGTTTTCAGGATATCCACAGTGAATATGTATGAACTTGATTTGCATACACTGCCTCCATTATATGGAAATCTCTTTCATGCATATTCATTGTGGATATCCTGAAATCCTGACTGGAAAGTGGTATTCCGGGGCTAGACTTGAGAAACTCTATACCAATGTGTGCTTACTGCAGCAAAAGAACGCCTTCCCCCGGGTGTGCTCAGGCATCCTGCAATAGTTTTGGGATTGGGGGTGCTCACCATGAGCTAAAAAATAAGATTTCTTTTTTAGTGCTGGGGGTGGGTCTGAAGGAAAAGATTGGGTGTGTTCTGTGCTAATTGGTTAGCACCTCTACATGGCCACACACTAATCAATTAGTGCATGCTTATTTATTTAGATTTTGCTCACACCTTTTCCAGTAGTAGCTCAACATGAGTTACATTCAGGTATTCTGGATATTTCTCTGTCCCAGGAGGACTCACAATCTAAGTTTGTACCTGAGGCAATGGAGGGTTAAGTGACTTGCCCAAGACCACAACGAGCAGCAGTGGGATTTGAACTGGCTGCCTTGGGACTGCAAGACTGGTGCTCTAACCACTAGGCTACTCCTCCATTCCACTTAGTGTGTGAGTCCTCACCACCTACATAATGTGTAGCAATAGGGCTCTTCTGCCAATGGCCATGCACTAATGGGAAAATTAGCATGTTAGAAAAGTCGGCCATTTTAGCCTAGTGGTTAAAATGCCCTTAGCATGTGGGAATGACATGTTTAAGGATGTGCTAAGGCCACTTTTTGCTGCTGTTTGGTAAAAGGGCCCCTTAGACAGGTGTTTTGGGATTAAGAGGAGGATTGATGGGCTAGTGAAGAAAGGTGTATATATTTTAGAGTTTATGACTGTTAGTTGGAAGCTGAAGATTGACGTTTTATGAAGAGGATAAATTGGAGGGTGTCTGGTATCTTATGATAGGTGTTTATGATTTGTGCATCTTTGCTGGAAATCTTTTTTCTTTAGTTAAATAAATAATTTAATTTTGTGCATATTTATTTTGGCTATCCAAAAAAAACTCCTTCTGTGTATCCTTCCCCTCTTCCCCCAATTGCTCCATCAGTGGCACCTTCCTCTCCCTCTCATACTTTCCTCTCCCTCTCATACCTCACCTCATTACTGCTGAGCCTTTAAGACAGGACTTGGAACCACAGCCTATCCTTAGGCAAATTCAGATCTTGTTAGCTCATCCTTGTAAATTGATGTGGGAGATTTCTACAGTGCATTTCCTCTCGGGATCATGCTCGAGTCGAGTGGCTGGGGGACATTATTACTCCCACACTAATGGACTGGCAGCGTGAGCCCTTGATTTCCTCCCAGTGCATTAGAGTTCTTAAGAAATACTTTTTAAAGTTGGAGGCTCCCAGCTTGAGTTCACACAAACACCAGTTCCTTCTACACAGCTTGGAAACGTATTTGGATAAAGCCACCTTTCATGGCTCGAAGCCTTAGGGTAGTAAGCGTATTACCTCTGACAGATTTTCTTCCCATTTCATATCAGTTAATTCCCTTTTTCTTCTGCAAGATACTTTTTCTAATAGCAAAATAGCATTATTATAGTAACATGGTAACATAGATGACGGCACACAAAGACCTGCATGGTCCATCCAGGCTGCCCAACAAGATAAACTCATAGCATATGTTAAGATGAGATATAACATATGCATTCTGGATCTTGATCTGTCCTTGCTATTTTCGGGGTACAGACTGTAGAAGTCTGCCTGGTTCAAGCCTTGTTCCCCAACTACTAGAGTTACTATTGAAGCCCCACTCCAGCCCATCCAGATCCGTCTAGCCATAATTGGGGCACAGACCATAGAAGTCTGGCCTTATTTCTCAATTGCCTTCTAAGCACCACAAGTTTGTATAGCTTCCATTCTTTATGTGATTGTAAGATATAATAATAATAATAAAAAGAGTTCTGTGAAATTTTGAGTAAACAGTTATGCACTCAACCCTAGTTATTTTGAAAAAACTAATTTATGAGCATAACTCTGACAGGAGCATAAATCCTTTGAGTATCGAGCTCATAACAAACAAACAAACAAAACATCTGAAAACCCGGCAAAGTTGAAAGCAAAAGGGAAATGTTCCTTGTTTGGGTATGGAGGCAAAAACATTTATGCATCTTCAAAGGTGACCCAGTTGATGTTTGTCATATGAATAGATAATTATGTGAAAGGTAAACAATGAAATCTCCTATTAAAAGAACCTCAGTGGAGTTCTTCTTAGAGAAGTTATTTCTTTTGAAAAAAGAAATATCACTCCATCCCTTCTATAGGGTGTTTTAAGGCACAAGGGTTTCTGCCACTCATTTCTGTAGTAAGTAGATTTGCTGTGTGAACCTTAAGATGTAATAAAGCCGGACCAGTGAGCACTGAGCAGTGCTGCCTGTTCTCATAAGAAATGGGTAAACTAGACTCAAGGGGCGTAGCCAGACAACAGATTTTGGGTGGGCCTAGGGAAGAAGTGGGTGGGCACCAATTGTTCCCCCCCCCCCTCCCAACCACCACCCAAAAAATATCTCAGCTGGTGGGAAAACGCTTCTTTCCATGTGCTGAAAACTGAACATATGCAGGCGCTGGTATCATGGAGAGTAGCGTTTTCATTACCATTTGGAGGAAGTCTTCAGCTGGCCAAGCTTGGGATCCCACAGCTACCACTACTATTGGGTGGGCCTGAGCTCTAAGTGGGTGGGCCCTGGCCCACCCAGGCCCACCTGTGGCAACGCCACTGGACTCAACAGACAATACATACAAGTCATGCTAATTTCTCTCATACCTTCTATTTATTTTATTGCTGCCAAAAAGGTCAGTGTTGTACCTCTAGCTGTGATTCTTGGTGGGTAGACTCCGTTCCTTTTATCTTGCTGCACCCCACGCCTGGAATAAACTTCCCGAGCCTGTACGTCTAGCCCCCTCTTTGGCTGTTTTCAAGTCCAAACTTAAAGCCCACCTCTTTACCACTGCTTTTGACTCCTAACCACTGCTCACTTACCCTGTCCTTTATCCTCACCTCTTTATTCCCCTACCCTTAATTGTTCTGTCTGTCTCCTGTCTTATCTAGATTGTAAGCTTTGAGCAGGGACTGTCTTTTTGTGTATGGTGTGCAGCGCTGCGTATGCCTTGTAGCGCTATAGAAATGATAAGTAGTAGTAGTAAGGTAGGAAAGTTGATTCAAGCAAGCCTCTGCAGTGCCAGAGACGTGTAAAATGGGACCTACTGGACAAAGTGCCCCTCCCCACCCCGTTTCTTTTCCCATATATGCTGAATGGGAACCTCTGTTTCATTCTTCTGTGTCCACTATGAGGCTTAGCATAGTTGCTGCTGGTCCTTAGGGAACCATATTGGTGCATCTGGAATCCTTCTGGTGTTTGGTGCCGAATGCACTGTCAGCATGGCTCTGCATTCAGGCATCTGCAGAAAGCAGCAGTAAAATATTTCATCGCACTATAAAGTATGGATGTATCATCTCCCCTCTTGATGAGAAAGAGTCAGTCCATTCATAAGGCCTACAACACTTACACTTATGTTTTCCTTTCCTGATGGGATCCCATAGCTCTGAATATGTTCATTCGTGCTACATTATTCTTTTAATTTAGTGATAGCTATAACCAGAAAGGTCATGTTTAACCTTTCACAATCCTATGCACATTCTTTAGTACCATATGCATTTCTCATGGTATAGAGGTAAATTCTATATACGACACCTAAAAAATTGGCACCAGAAAAACCAGCTTAAGTAGTATTCTATAAACCACACCTAAAGTTCGGCGCAGTTTATAGAATAACACTTAAGTGTTATATCTGACTGGGTGACAAAAGAAATGGATGAAGGCCCTGTGCTAGATGTAATCTACTTGGATTTCAGCAAAGCCTTTGATACGGTCCCCCACAGAAGACTCGTGAATAAGCTGAAAGGGCTGAACTTAGGACTGAAAGTGGTGAACTGGATGGAAAACAGGTTGACTGACAGGTGGCAGAGGGTGATGGTAAATGGAATCCGCTCGGAAGAAAGGATGGTGAGCAATGGGGTTCCTCAGGGGTCAGTGCTGGGGCCCATTTTGTTTAATATATTTGTGAGAGATGTTGCTGAAGGGTTGGAAGGAAAGGTTTGCCTTTTTGCGGATGACACAAAGATAGCCGATAGAGTGGATACCCTGGAGGGAGTAGAAATGATGAGAAGGGATCTCCAAAAGTTAGAATGGTCGAGGGTCTGGCAGTTAAAATTTAATCACTAACCTATCTCCTTGGGTACCTATTCCTTCTGGTTTCAAATGTACTGTTATACTTATTCTGACAGAAACCATTATTTTTTTCTTTTTTTCTTTGCTGTGAAATTCACTCTTATTATGTGATTAAACTTATACTATTATAAAAAATTTTTTTTTTAATTTTTAATTATGATAACAGTGCTCAGTACTTGCATATTACTCCGGATGAAATTGCTCTTAGTAATATGTCTTCCCAACATCACTGCACTGTAGCCCTCCCTGCCTATCATCTCATTGGCTCCTATATACCTTTTCTATTTCTGTTGATGGCTCTCTCATTCTCCCTGTCTCCTCAGCTCGAAACCTTGGGGTCATCTTTGACTTCTCTCTCCTTCTCTGCTCATATCCAGCAGATTGCCAAGACGTGTCGTTTCTTTCTTTACAACATCCGTAAAATCCACCCCTTTCTTCCGAGCACTCTACCAAAACCCTCATCCACACCCTTATCACCTCTCGTTTAGACTACTGCAATCTGCTTCTTGCTGGCCTCCCTCTTAGTCACCTCTCCCCCCTCCAGTCGGTTCAAAACTCTGCTGCCCATCTCATCTTCCGCCAGGGTCGCTTTACTCATACTACCCTCCTCAAGACCCTTCACTGGCTCCCTATCCGTTTTCGCATCCTGTTCAAACTCTTCTGTCTCGCTGCACCCTATGCCTGGAATAAACTTCCTGAGCCCCTACGTCTTGCCCCATCCTTGGCCACCTTTAAATCTAGACTGAAAGCCCACCTCTTTAACATTGCTTTTGACTCGTAACCACTTGTAACCACTCGCCTCCACCTACCCTCCTCTCCTCCTTCCTGTACACATTAATTGATTTGATTTGCTTACTTTATTTCTTGTCTATTAGATTGTAAGCTCTTTGAGCAGGGACTGTCTTTCTTCTATGTTTGTGCAGCGCTGCGTACGCCTTGTAGTGCTATAGGAATGCTAAATAGTAGTAGTAGTAGTAGTAAGAGTGAATTTCACAGCAAAGAAAAAAATAACGGTTTTTGTCAGACTAAGTTAAAATTTAATGCCAAGAAGTGCAGAGTGATGCATTTGGCGTGTAGAAACCCAAAAGAGAGATACCAAATAGGAGGGGAGAGATTAGTAAGCTCGACTCATGAGAGAGACCTTGGAGTGCTGGGTGGGAGGATATGAAGGTGAAGAAACAATGTGGCAAGGCGACGCCTGTGGCCAGAAGGATGCTAGGCTGTATAGAGAGGGATATAACTAGCAGAAGAAAGGAGGTGTTGATGCCCCTCTTCAAGTCGTTGGTGAGGTCCCACTGGGAGTATTGTGTTCAGTTTTGGAGGCCCTATCTTGCGAAAGATGTAAAAAGACTGGAAGCGGTGCAAAGAAAAGCTACAAAAATGGTATGGGATTTGCATCAAACTGTATGAGGAGAGACTTGCTGACCTGAACATGTATGCCTTGGAGGAAAGGAGAAACAGGGGTGACATGATACAGATGTTCAAATATTGAAAGGTATTAATCCACAAACGAATCTTTTCCAGAGACGGGAAGGTGGTAGCACTAGAGGACATGAATTGAGGTTGAAGTGGGGGGGGGGGGGGGGGCAGACTCAGGAGTAATGCCATGAAGTATTTTTTTCGGAGAGGGGGTAGATACGTGGAATGCCCTCCCACGGGAGGTGGTGGAGATGAAAACAGTAATGGAATTCAAACATGCGTGGGATAAACACAAAGGAATCCTGTTTAGAAGGAATGGATCGATGGAATCTTAGCGGAGATTGGGTGGCGACACCGGTATTTGGAGAATAAAACCGGTGCAGGGCGGACTTCTACGGTCTGTGCCCTGATCGTGACTGAATAGATAGGAGGGGCTGGAGAGTAAATTTTAAGGGCTTCGACGTTAGCTTCAAACGTTTAGTACAGGAACAGTGCTGGGCAGACTTTTACAGTCTGTGCCCTGAGAAAGGCAGGGACAAATCAAACTCAGGTATACATATAAAGTATTACATACCATGTAAAATGAGTTTATCTTGTTGGGCAGACTAGATGGACCGTTCAGGTCTTTATCTGCCCTCATTTACTACGTTACAATCATTCCACGTAAAATTGGGATGCCATCACTGGCACCAATAGAAATGGTGCAAATACCTGTGCCTAAATTTACATGCAGAGGGTCTTTATTCTGTAATTATATGCATAACTGAAAACTCAGTCCATGTTCTGCCCCGAAACAACCATGACCATCCCCTTTCCGTGCCCCCTTTTTTGGGCCACTGATAAATTTAAGGCGTGCATCACATGCCTAAAGTTAGGTGCGTAGCACCCAATTAAATTAATGTCAATAATTGCTTGTTAAAAAGCAAATTATTGGCACTAATTGTTTCCTTTTTCAATTAAATTGCACGTGCAAATTGGGATCGCGCCTAAATTTGCGCACGCAATTTTCAGCGACCTTTATAGAATCAGAGGGCTAATGTGGAAGTCAGTGCTATGTGCAACCAGGTCTCTCTAGGGCAGACTGTCTTTTGCCTTTTGTCAGAATGTTACCACTGTTTTGTTTTTGTTTTTTTTACATTTTCAAGAGAACTATTATTGTTGTACTGGAAGCAGTGTGCTCAGCATGCATGCTGGCCTCCATACATGTCTTATATGGGTGTTCTAAGAAAGATCACCATATGCAAGCAATTTATTTGGTATGTGTCATCAAATTAAGATTTATTTATGTGTTTATTTATTTATGTAATGCAAGTTTGTTATTCTGCTCATTGAAGCAGGAACTTTCAATGGTTTACAAAAGAAATGTATAGCATAATTACACATTAACATATAAACAAGACATATAAGTACATAAGTAATGCCATACTGGGAAAAGACTAAAGGCCCATCAAGCTCAGCATCCTGTCCCCGACAGCAGCCAATCCAGGTCAAGGGCACCTGGCAGCTTCCCAAACGTACATTCTTTACATGTTATTCCCGAAATTGTGGATTTTTCCAAGTCCATTTAGTAGCGGTCTATGGACTTGTCCTTTAGGAAACCGTCCAAACCCTTTTTAAACTCTGCCAAGCTAACCGCCTTCACCATCTTCTCTTATTCAAACCAAACACTATTACTATGCATTCAGCTGCAATCACTGAAGGCCTCCTTAAAAACAGAACGCTTTCAACTCCTTCAGAAACTTCAAATAATCAGATTCCATCCCTAATGGAAGGGGCGGTGAATTCCATAAGCACTGACCCTTGTCAAGATCAACCTACCTTTACTATTTCCTGGAACCTCCGGAAGCATTTGGCCTTCAGTATGCAGGAAACAACCTGGTACACCTCTACCATGAGTAGTGGGGCCTGAAACCCTGAATTGCACAATACATTTAAATTAACAGCTTAAACAATGCAATGCTGTACAAGCAACCAGTGAAGACACTTCAAATGGGACAAGATATGCTCCTCCTCCCCCCATTTATACCCCATTAACAAGTGGACTGTAACATTCCAAATCCTCTATACAGTCTGTATATATGTTGCTAGTTGACCAATGTACAAGTTATTACAATTAATGAAACCATCAGAATTAATACCTGTACAGCAGTTCACAAATCCTGCCTAGATAAAAAATAAATTCTTCAACCACCATAACAACCTGAGCCTCACACTGTTGGGAAACTGTGGGGTACAAATGAGATAATAAATGAACCTGAGGGGCCCTTTTACAAAGGTGTGCTAAAAAATGGCCTGCAGCAGTGTAGATGCGTGTTTTGGGCACACGCAGAATCATTTTTCAGTGCACCTGTAAAAAAAAATGCCTTTTTAAACTTTTTGCCGAAAATGGACATGCAGCAAAATGAAAATAGACACGTGTCCATTTTAGGTCTGAGACCTTACCGCCAGCCATTGACCTAACACTAAAGTCTCATGCGGTAACCAGGCGGTAATGACCTACGCACATCAAATACCACTTGGCGCGCATCCAATACGTGCGTCCGAAAATAGAAATTATTTTTCCAATGTGCATATCGGATGCACACCAAAAATGAAATTACCGAAAGAGCCACGCGATATCATAGAATCATAGAAAACAGAGAAAATGTTGGCAGATAAAGACCATATAGCCTATCCAGTCTGCCTCTCCATACTACCTACTATCCCTTCCTCTCCTTTAGAGATCCTCTGTGCTTGTCCCATGCTTTCTTAAATTTAGATACAGTCTTTGTCTCCACCACCTCCACCGGGAGGTCATGTCATACATCTAATATCTTTTTCTGTAAAAAAGTATTTCCTTAGGTTACTCTTGAGTCTATCCTCTTTCACCTTCATCCTATGCCCTCTACTTCTACTCTACCTCTACTTCAGGAAGCAGGTAAAAGCCTGGCTCTTTTCCCAAGCCTTTAATACATAGGGTGTCTGACTATACACCCATTCTGCACCTAGACTACCTTGCTACACACACTGTAACTTAGACCAGTTCCTTAACTGTACAAAGAACTTGCCTTTAGTTTAGCCACCCATTTATTTATCCCAACTGACTCTGTACCACCCATCTTGTCCCCATCTATATATCTGCATTTGGCCCCTCAGCTATATGGTAAGCTGTATTGTAGAAAAGCATTAATATCATAGCAATGTTATTTGAATGTTCTAATTGTGTGCTTATTAGATATTCCATCACTATTATGCTTACATTGTGTAATATCTCTGTTATTTGAATTTCAGTGCTGTTAAATGTATATATTTTGATCCTGTTTCATGGTAGTCTTATTATTAGGTCTCAGGTTGCTGTTTTCAGGTTTTCCTCTTTCATTGTATTTTTGTGATGCTGTTAACAAAATTGTAAGTTTGATGTTAAACTGTAACTGCTGTACACCGCCTTGGGTGAATCTCTTCATAAAAGCGGTTAATAAATCCCAATAAATGAATAAATTCCAGAGCTTTCTTTCAACTGAAATAGGTTCACCTCCTGTGCCTCGGGGAAGTTATCAGTGTGGGCTACTATTAAATCAGGTTATTCTATCACAAGTTGGGGTATTTTACTACAAGTTGAGTTATTTTAGCACAGGGTCCCAAGTTGATAACTTCCCCCTAAATATCTCTATCATATCTCCCCTCCAAAGTATAAACATTGAATTCTTTAAGTCTGTCTCCATATATTTTTTGAAGATCACTGACTATTGTAGTAGCTGCCATCTGGACCAACTCCATCCTATTTATATATTTTTGAAGGCGCGGACTCCAGAATTGTATACAATATTTTAAATAGGGTTTCAGCAGAGACTTATACAGGGGTACTATCACCTCCTTTTTCTTGCTGGCCATTCCATTCCTATGCATCAAGCAACATTCTGGCTTTTGCTGTCACATTTTCAATTATTTTGCTATTCGTCTTCAGAAGTGCTTTCAAACTAGTAGATTTTGAACTGAATATCCAAATCCTGAGCCGCTTTAGCATTCAGGGTTCAGTCCTATCATGGTTCCACATAGTCAAGAAGCTCTTTTCAACTCTAACCCTCCCTCTTTAATCTATTAATACAATCCCTAGCTAATACCCTAGATCTAGCCTAGATAAAACATTTTATCTACGCAGACGATATCACTGTAATCATCCCAGTCTCCCAAGAATGGTCCGATACAGTGAATCTTATCAGTACCAGTGTCAGTGTGATAGAAAACTGGACTGCACTCCAGAAGCTCAAACTGAACAAAGGTAAAACCAAGTTCCTATGGCTGGGCCCTAAATCAGACCCCAGATATACCAAATCCCTAACACTGGATGGAAATGACTTCTCCTTGGATCTCCACTCAAAAATCTTAGGAGTAGAGACAGATCATTTACTATCCATGCAGAATCACTCCCAGTTAACCATCAAACAATCCTTCATTACTCTGAGAAAACTGAGGATTCTCAGAAAATATTTCATTCTAGAATCTTTCTGACTGTTGGTCCAATCTCTGATCATCCCAGACTGGACTACTGCAATCTAGCATTAACCATATGTTCCAAGTCAGTGATTCACTGCCTACAGCTAGTACAGAGCTTGGCTGTCAGACTAATTTTCTGATTATCACTGGTTTGAATCTACTCAACCCTATCTTTCCAAACTCCACTGGCTACCAGCTAAGGAGAGAATACAGTTTCGCTGCCTTGAAATCCTCAGAGACCAGGGGCAGACTGACAGTGGTTGGGGCCCCCGGGCAATAAAGGTCATTGGTGCTCCCCCGGCCACTGCCCACAGTCCCACCACTACACCGCCACCCCCTCCCACACACTACAGACCTGAGCCAAAGTGGGCCCTCCCTGTTCCTACCTTGAAGGGACCTGGTGGTCTAGTGGCTTCTTCAAGGGCAAGAAAGAACCCCACTCTTTCTTGCCCGCTATTGCTACTGTGCCCGGCGCTCCGTGTTTCAAAATGGCTGTCGAGACTTCCCGCAATAGCCATTTTTAAAACATGGCAGTGTCATTAGGCAGAGTAGCAGTAGCAGGCAGGAAAGAGTGGGATTCTTTCCTGCCCCTGCAGAAACCACTAGACCACCATGTCCCTTCAAGGTAAGACCAGGGAGGGGCTGTAATGTGCGGCTGTGGCAGCGATGGGCAACCAGGCAGTCTCTGGGCCCCTAGAGCATCTGAGCCCTCAGGCACTACCCAGTTGCCCGAATGGTCAGTTCACCCCTGTCAGAGACTTTTTGACAAGGCAGTGGCCACAGCCAGATGAATGCTACGCTGCATAGAGAGAGGTATAACCAGCAGAAAAAAGGTGATGTTGATGCCCTTGTACAGGTCATTAGTGAGGCCCTAGTTGGAATATTATGTTCAGTTTTGGAGACCATCCAGCTCATTTTCAAAAGTGATCGCCTGCCATCTTCTGACACAAATCGGGAGATGGCCGGCGATCTCCTGAACCTGGCCAAATTGGTATAATCAAAAGCCGATTTTGGCCGGGTTCAACTGCTTTCCGTTGCGGAGCCGATGAAACATCAAGGGGGCATGTTGGTAGGGTAGTGAAGGTGGGATGGGGTGGGACGGGGGCAGGACTGGGGCTGCTCACGAGATGGCCGGCTTCGCCCAATAATGAAAAAAAAAAGCCAGGCTTGTAGAGCATTTCGCCGGCTGTACTTGGTCCCTTTTTTTTCACGACCAAGCTAAAAAAGGAGCCACAACTCACCAAATGACCACCGGAAGGAATCGGGGATGACCTCCCCTTACTCCCCCAGTGGTCACCAACCCCCTCCCACCCAAAAAAAAATTGTAAAAACAATTTTGTGCCAGCCTCTATTCCAGCCTGAAATGTCATACCCAGCTCCATGACAGCAGTATGCAGGTCCCTGGAGCAGTTTTTAGTGGGTGCAGTGCACTTCAGGCAGGTGGACCTAGCCCATCCCCCCTACCTGTTACACTTGTGGTGGTAAATAGGAGCCCTCCAAACCCCCCCAAAACCCACTGTACCCACATGTAGGTGCCCCCCTTCACCCCTTAGGGTTTTGGTAGTGGTGTAGAGTTGTGGGGAGTGGGTTTTGGGGAGATTTGGGGGGGCTCAGCACCTAAGGTAAAGGAGCTATGCACCTGGGAGCTATTTTTTTTTTAATTTTTAGAAGTGCCCCCTAGGGTGCCCGGTTGGTGTCCTGGCATGTCAGGGGGACCAGTGCACTACAAATGCTGGCTCCTCCCATGACCCAATGCCTTGGTTTTAGCCAGGTTTGAGATCGCCAGCATTATTTTCCATTATGGCCAAAAACCGATGCCGGCCATCACAAACCCAGCGATCTCTGACATTTGGCCGGGCCCAACCATATTAGCGAAGAAAAAGATGGCCGACCATCCACTTGCGGCGCCGGCTCCGGAGATGGCCGCCCATAGAGATAGCTGGTGCCATTCGATTATGCCCCTACATGTCTCACTAAGGGCATAAAAAGTCTTGGTGGTACAGAGAAAAATGACAAAAATGATATGGGGTTTGTGCCACTAGAAATATGAGGAGAGACTTGATGACCTGAATTTGTATACCCTAGAGGAAAGGAAAGGAGTGTAATGATATAGATATTTAAATATTAGAAAGGTATTAATATACAAATAAACCTTTTCTAGAGATGGGAAAGTGGTAGATGTAGAGGACATGAACTGAGGTTGCATTGAGGTGCGTTGACTTGGGGCCGCAAAGAGACACAGCTGGGCCTGGGGCAGAACCGGACCGTCACCAGTTATCACATAGTGAAAAAGAAAAGTAATTCATATCACTAAGGAAATAATCAATAAACCATTAGAAAAATAAATCCTTCACCCTCAATAAAGGTAATAGATCCAAGAATAGAAAAAAAGAAGAAAGAAAAATAATATAAAGGAGCAAATATCTCCTCAACCTGTCTATAGACTATCTAAAGAGTGAACATTAATCTTTAGGAGTTCGAACATGTACCTTCAACTCTTCCTTTGCATGTAAAAAATTCAATAGCTGTTTATGGTAAAAAAAAACATAAGTTTTAAACTCAAAAACTACAATACATATGCAAGGAAATTTTAACACAAAAGTAGCACCTACAGCCCATATCCTCACCCGTAGAGCAAGGAAGGCCTGACACTGCTGCTGTGTTTCTCTAGATAAGTCAAGGAAAATACGTATCTTTGAACCCATAAACAGCTCATTCATGTCGCAGTAATATAAATGTAATACAGTATATTACTGCGACCTGGCTCTAAAGCAAAATCAGTACCGCTGTGTACCTCTATGCAATCACTTCCAACGAGGACTCAAGGAATTCTGTCAAATTTAAATAATCAGGTCTTACCACTAAAGCCTCCCCATAGTCTCTCCCTTGAGTGAAATGTACTGGACTCTAACCAGCAGTGGCACAGCCTCCAATGGAATCTTGAAAAACTTGTAAAAATACTTCTTCACCATTTCTACAGGTGGCACCAACGGGGATCTAGGGAAGCTTAGGAGCCGTAAGTTATTCCTCCGGATTGGTTCTCGAAATAGTCAACCTTCCAATGTAAATTAAGTTTATCCTTCACAAAGCAGAACGTATCTCCTGTGCTCCACTTATTTTGAGATCCAGATCACCCAGGGGTCCTTCTTATTAAGATGCGCTGAAAAATGGCCTGCGGTAGTGTAGACACATGTTTTGGGTGCGCATAGAATAATTTTTTAGCGCAACTGCAAAAAATGCCTTTTTAAAATTTTTGCCAAAAATGGATGTGCTGCAAAATGAAAATTGCTGCACATCCATTTTGGGTCTGAGACCTTATCGTCGGCCATTGACCTAGTGGTAAAGTCTCACGTGGTAACTGGGCAGTAATGACCTACGTGCATCAAATGCCACTTGACGCGCGTAGCTGACGCGTACAAGAAAATAAAAAAAATTTTTTTGGACATGCGTAGTGGATGCACAACAAAAATGAAATTACCACAAGGGCCACGCGGTAGCTGGGTGGTAACTTGGAATTGGCACACGTTGGGCATCCATAGACACTTACGAGGCTTAGTAAAAGGTGCCCCAACTTGGCAGAGTGCTGATTGCTTTCATGAGCCTGCGCAATAACTGTTTCAGAAATAGTCCTTAAGTCACCAGAGACTCTAGCAGAAAACCTCAGCAAAGAAGAATTGACCTCATAGACAGCATCCCAAAGAGACTCTAAGGTCACCGCAGCTGGTCTTTCCAAACCTTGCAACCCAACAATGGAAGCAGCAGATCCCACAATACCTCTCTGATATTCCGCTATCAACAATTCTCCTGGACAGTTCCCTGCTTTAGGATAGCTCCATCCTGAGGAGAGGAAATCGCCAGAGGTGGACCCCTCAACTGCAATAGTGAAGAAAGCCTCTTGTAACACCACAGTGCATTGTTCCACCTCAGCGACACACTGCTTCCGGGTGGAAGGGGGGCTGCTCATTCGATGGGGCTTCACGCTCTGCCAGCTGCATTAACTGCCAGCTCAACAGAGGAGAGCAGGCTGGACAAAGCAGTGGCCTGATATAAGTCCAGTGTTGTCTGTCAAAGTGGGGGTCCTAGTGGAGGTGGTAGGGAGACAGCCCGAACCTTACCCTTTTATTTGCCCATCCTGAGCAAGTTCAAAAGCTCCATGAACAGAAAGACCGCTGGCTGAATCAGACGCTATCTTGGATCTGCTTGCCTTGATGTTTTCTGAAGATATGACAGCATAACCCAAATTTCACTGAACGCTTAAATTTAGAAGCATAAAAAGTGGAAGGCAACGGTCCAGATTGAGTGGGGAAAAAGAAGTTAGGAGCTTAGCACTGATTTTCAGCAACAGGCTCATCAATCTAGGCAAATGAATGTCAGGCTTCAATTTATAAGCATAGCTTTTAAACTCCTAAATTAAGATGAATTTTCAGCTGAAAACTGGGCACAAATTTAGGAGCTCAGCTTGTTTTGAATATTGGGTCTTTTCTTTTTTTTTCTGGATTGATCAGTGAAATCTTGTTTGGAGAAGTTTGCAAAAATATTGTAGTAGATTCAGTGGTGTTTACAGACCGTTTCACGTAGAATCAACTGCAAATTTCAGCAAAGCTTGAAGACCATCAAAGCAAGTGAATGGAGTTGCAAAATTTGTTAAAGGTTAAATCGGGGGCAGAGCACGATGGCAGTAGCAAGAATGGTGTGAGCTCTGGCGATTCTTACTTCTCTGTTTTCCAACCCAGAATGGAAAAAAAGGAGAGACATTTCCAGAGCAGTGTCCAGCAGAACCACAGAGCCAGCAGTGGTTGGCCTGATTGATTCTTTTGTGCGTTGAAGCCAAGCCTCCATTGTGGATTCCGTGAGGTCACTGCTGGGGGAAAGGCCAAAAAGTGGAGAGGTGCTTCCCCACCTTGGCATAGGAAACATCATTGTCCCTCAAACAATGGAGAGTGCTGCTCTAGCCAGGGGCTGGGACCTTGAGCAGTGAGCACGAACTGAAGAGTGGCTCACAGGAAGGGATCGAGCACCTGGATGAGTCATCTCTGGTGTCTTCTCAGCTAGAAGAGAAACAACAATGGGACCTTGGTACAGTAGGTTCTATGGATTATTTCACATTAAAAGATCATGATTGTTTGATGGAACAAGGCTCCAAAATTATTCCTGGGAAGCCTCATGCTATCACACTAGATCTTTAGGTAAAGTAGTCTCTGGTAAATTTCAATCAGTGGAGGGCAAAGTTAAACTATCAGCCAATGTCTCAGAACAAACTCTTAACTGTGATGGACCTTGCTAAGAGATTTGACTCTATAGAATTAAAAGTTGAGAAATTTGAATCCTCAAAGAAAGATAGAAGCTATGTAAAATTTATCCAAAAACAAGAATTTACAGTTTATTAATTTCCCATGGAAAGCTGGTACATCTTCTCAAAATTTGTAACAACAATATTTTTGGGAAATTTTGAATATTTCATTAGATTTTCTCTCACAATTGAATAAGGTGTTCTACATTTTTTCTCCAGCAACAACGGGAAATGGCAATGATTCATATGGTGTTGAATTGTCTGAGGACAGTTTAAATGTATCTAGATACTCTGTTGATAAGGTTTCAACCCTACTGCTACCTTGATAGTAATATTTGATTCAGAGAGTATATGAGATAATAATATCTTGAAACTTTATTACAAAAATAGAAAAAGTTTCTAGATGGTCAAATTTGGGTTTTCCCAGATGTAGGGAGAGCTACATAGTTTGCATTGTTGCCGAAATAGTGTGCTCCATTGCTCAGTAATGTCCAAAATAGAAAAAAACAATACCTTGAATAAAATGAAAAATCTCACAAATGACATGGGAAACTGAAAATGTTGGGATTGCATACCTGTAAAATAGAATATTTTATTGGGTAGGACCTGTTTCGTATAACCTCTGGATACATCTCCAGTGAAAGAACTTGAAACGGTATAGCAGTTTAGACAAAATTGGATGTGGGGGAGAGAAGTGATGACTTCTCTCCTGATTTATTCTGCAAATGTTCTTGACCATTCCTAGAGAAGTCTGACTTGTTTATTTTAGTCTCTGAGGAGCGTTGGGTCTAGCAGATGATGTGAAAGAAGTGGGGGGTACACAATGCATCACACAATTCATACCATGGAAATATACTCACGACCTTGGTCTTTCATCCATGTGATTTAAACCAGGCCTTACACTAATTAAATTTGGGATCCATATGGAAAGTGGCATTATAGCTGGCCTTGCAAAGCATGGTCTTGCAAGCCTCAAGACCCAACAGGCTTTCACCGCTATATTCTTTACTCTTTACTCAGAATTCTGCATCCATATTCCAACTTTCATTTTAGTATATTTTTCTTAGGGGCCCTTTTACTAAGCCACGTAGGTGCCTAAGCATACCCAATGCACATCAGTTTGGAGTTACCGCCTGGCTACCACATGGCCCGGGTGGTAATTTTTTCTTACGCGTATCCGCTACGTGTGCCAGAAAAAAATTTTATTTACTGGTGGAAACTGGGCTGTAATCATCATTCTACACATAAAGATGATTACCGCATGGTTACTGTGTGACACCTTACCGCTAAGTCAATGAGTGGCAGTAAGGTCTGAGACCCAAAAAGGACGTGCACCAATTTTGATTTTGCCACACATCTATTTTTAGCAAAAATTTTAAAAAAGGGCTTTATTACAGGTGCGCAGAAAAATGGATCTGCGCGCACCCAAAACACGCGCCTACACTAGCGCAGCCCATTTTATTTTAGTGCACCTTAGTAAAAGGACCCCTTAATCCTTTGTAGCCTTTTCTGGATCAGGAGCTGTTTTTTATGTGCTCTTGCTGTGGGGCATTCTGGATGGAGAGTGTACAGTGTTGTACAAGAAAGTTTTCATGCTTATCGTGTCTCTCTTCCAAAGGGCTTATAATCTAAATTTGGGTACAGGCGTGATAAGTGGCTTGGTCTAGGCCACACAGTGAGTGAGTGAATGGGTGGCAACCAGCACTGGGAGAGATGCTTTGTCTTTACTGCACTGCAGCTCTATCCACAGTGCCACTGTGCAAGTAATTCAGCCCGTTTACATTTAACGTAACAAGATTTGTCTCTGTAAAAGGATGCCATGAATTAAACATCAGATTTTTTACAGGAGTTTGAAGCCAGCATGATTTGTGAAAATGTGATGAAAGAACTCTTTCAGTTATCTGACAATTTTGTTCTTTCAAGTTCAAAAGAAAAACATTGAGGTATGTTTATTAAGGCGCATTAGCTTTTTAATGCACCTTTAAAGTTAATGCGTGTTAAAAACTAACACACTAATACATTCCTATGGACATATTAGCTTTTAACTTGCATCAGCTATTAAGTGTGTTAAAAACACTAATGTGCCTAGCCGAGATTGGGTGGCAGAGCCGGTGGTGGGAGGCGGGGCTAGTGCTGGGCAGACTTCTAAGGTCTGTGTCCTGAAAATGGCAGATACAAATCAAGGTAAAGTATACACAAAAAGTAGCACATATGAGTTTATCTTGTTGGGCAAGACCGTGCAGGTCTTTTTCTGCTGTCATCTACTATGTTACTATAGTGCTCCTTAGTAAACATACCCCACTGATAATTCTTATACATGGGATCTTGCACTATCAACTCATGAACCCAATGAATATCCATCTTGTACAAAATGGTTGTACAGTGAGTACATACAGCACAGTCACCCTCTAATGAACCTGAGGTGTTGCCCTTACAGCGAAAACAGAAGATAATGAGCTTTGATAAATTTAGGTTTGCTGTGTTGGTGTAAATGGGATTGTGATTTATATGTAAACATTTATTAAATTATGTTGCATATTATTAATGTGCCATGTGCTGATATATTTAAGTTTTGATTAATAGAATATTATTTATAACTCATTTATAAACACAAAATAGACTGCAACCATTCTAGGTAGCATAAAAATAAAACATTTTGCATTGAATAAAAGTGAATAATCCTTGTCGGTATTACTGCAACAGGAGCCACTAATACAGCTTGATAAAAGAGATCCTTAGAGAGCTACAAGGCAGAAAACTGTAAGTATATAGGAACTGGGGGGGGGGGGGGGGGGGGGGGGAGGGGGTTTCATACAAAATGAAAGTAAAACAAATATATATATATAATACTAGTAAAAAAAGGCCCGTTTCCGAAACCAATGAAATGGGCGCTAGCATGTGGCTTTTGTGTGTGTGTGTGTGTGTGTGTATGTGTCACAGAGTTATTTTGTGTGTGTGTGTGTGAGTGAGTGTGTGAGGGTGCGGTGTGTGTGCAGGTTGTTGATGTGTGTCTTTTTGTTTTGTTTTTGCTTGGGGGTTGGGGGATGTGCTGTGCTGTCCTTGGTCTGTTTGCTCCTGGCTGGGTCGGGGTAATCCTTCCAGCTGGGCCGCAGCTTGTCCTGTTCGCCCATGTCCCAGATGGTGACGGGCACGTGTTTTCCAGCTCCTCTGACTCCATGTCAAGCGATCCCAGATATAGTCTGTGCTATAGGCCCTCTGGCACTCTTCAGTACTGGCATTAGGCATTTAAAAATTTCTCCCCCCCCCCCCCCCCCCGGTCTATTTTTGCACATACCCACAACAGGAATATTCTTCTCTCGTTCCAGCGGTGGTTCTGTGCTCTCCGTGCTGCACAGATAATGAGCCATTCTGCTGGGAATGCTCCCTTATTGTCACGTAGTTTCCTCTGATTGGTCTGTCTTACGTTGCCTAGTGTTGCCTGGGAACGGTGTTGTGATGGTCCTTGTGTTTCAGAATGTTGAGGGTGTTTTTTCTGATTGGTCCGTCATGCGAGGGCGGGGCAGAGAGACATGGTCAGTGTTGTGGCTTCACCACCATGAATCCATGAACCCTTCAGGGAGTGACTGAGTGACTTCAGAATGTTGTTCAGAACGTTGAGGGTGAGTTTTATTATAGTAGATATATATATACGTATATATAGAGAGAGGAGAGAGGAAAAGAGAACACTGATTGCATGCAGTTTAGCTGAAAAACAAAATCCAAATTTAAGTTCATCTGATTCAGACATTCTGAACACTTTAAAAATCAATAAAGCTTGATGTAGTTTTTGGTTAAAGAATTTGATATGATGAGGGAGAGATTTTGATTACATGAGCTTTGTTCAAATTGTTTAGTTTATATTGGCACCACTACTTGTGATGGCTCTGGTTTTGGCGTCTTGGACCCCCCCCCCCCCCCCTTAATGGGTTCTTTAAACTCCATACATGTCCATAGAGTGTTTTGCTTAAAAAAAGGTATATAATTATTATAATAATGCTCAGTGTGAGAGATTGCAGTTACAGCTGTGATAATGAAGTTGTCAGTATAATGGATGACAGAGGTTGCAATGCTAGTAGTGGTCAAAATGTACCAGTATCAACATTATATTTTTATTTTATAGAGGAAGAGGAGAAGGACAAAGGGACGCAGGGAAGGGGAAGAAAATTTTCAAGAGAAAAGTGAAGAACTGAATGGCATAGGGAAGGAGATTGGAACATAATGAACAAAAAAGGGAGAGTTCCAGGGCAGAGGAAGCTAGAGGTAGAGGGGGATGGAGGAAGATAAGGACAGAGAGGACTAGAGTACAGTTGCCAACTGGATCCAGACTCATATGATAGGGTTGATCCAGTTCTTGGTTTATCCCATTGCATGCAGGGATTTGTAATTCTGAGTTCCCTATTGCATTCTCTACGAAAAGCAAGACTACAAGTCCCTTCATACAATGAGGTAACCCAGGATGGGTTCAAGCCTGTCAGTCAAATCTGGATCCAGTTGGCAACCTTAGAATATAGGTACAGATAAGCTCCAAAGAGCATCACCGGAAGCAAGAGAAAGAAGTATAGGGAGTTGGGGAAGGAGGAGAGAGAAGGTTACAGTGACCAGGCAAATGGAGCTGCCACCAATGGAAGAGAGAGAGAGACAAAGGTACCAGTGGCAAACTGAAGGGAGAGACAGGAGATGGTAGCATGAACGTGGCAAGGTGGTGGTGAGGTTGGCTGCCACTGATAAGAGAGCAAGAAGAGGGGAAGGGCTAAGGAGCTCCTCTCTGCAGCCACCATCCCTCTATGTCAGTAATGATTAATGCCCTGAAACAGTGTCTGAAAGCTGAGCTGTACCGTGTCCAGATGCTAAGTGTTTCCTCCACTTCTGTTGACACTTAATTCTGAATCTGACAGACCACATTCCTGTGATCACTGAAAGTCTGCATTTAAGGCATCAAACCATTCATCTTTCTGCATAAATCTTCTACCTATTTAGGCCAGTCTGTACGAGTCAGTTTCATGACACGTGTTGCAATATACCTTGAGGTATTATTTTCAAGTGTTCCAAAACCCATAATAGCTGGATTCCAATCACTGTAATTTGCCCTGTACACCCTTTTCCTCTAGTGTTTTGAGTTCTGGGGGGGGGGGGGGGTGTTAATGACATGCTTATAAGACAAACATTTTCCATTGCCTCTTCTCTTAAAGAAGATCTACTGAAGGCTGAAAACATCACCTTGACAAATTCTTTGTAAATTTACCCCCAGGCCCTTCTAAAGAGCGTCCCATGCCAACTTTGTGCTGGAATGGTTCATTAAAACACTTATTAACCAGTCAATAAAAGAATTATGTTAAACAGATTTTGCTTTCTCAAAATTAAAAATTCCATCAGGAGAAAAAAAAAAAGAGTAAACAGCACATCAAGGCAGATTATTTTCTTGGCAGTCAGTAACATTTAAGGCAATCCATATGAATAAGCATTTTTTAAATGTAAATTGGTCTATTGTCAGGACTTGTGGATAGTGGTAATGACCCTGGGATAGAGGTGCTAATTGTGGAAGGAATGAGGGCTAAGCCGCGTAAACGCCTATGCGTGCCCAATGTATGACAATTCTGAGTTACTGCCCAGCTACCACATGGCCCGGGCAGTAATTTCATTTTTGACGTGCGCCAACTATGCGCGCCAGAAAACAAATGTTATTTTCTGGTGTATGGTGCTACCGGGTGGTAAAAGGCCTTTGACACTCGTAGACCATTAGCCGGTTAACGCGTGAGACCTTATCGCTAAGTCAATGGCTGGCGGTAAGGTCTCAGACCCAAAATGGACACGTGTCAATTTTCATTTTGCCGCCCATCCATTTTTGGTCAAAATTTTAAAAAGGCGTTTTTTACAGGTGTGCTGAAATATGGATCTTCGTGTGTCCAAAACACGTGCATACACTACCGCAGGTCATTTTTCAGCGCACCTTAGTAAAAGCACCCCTTAAAGTGATGATGTGATTGTCTGTAGGTGAAGAAAGAATAACTGAGGGGTCTAAAGTGAGGCATGGTAGCAGTTCGGATATAATAGTGTCAGATGGGGATGGTGCTACAACAGACTATTTTCATCCTATTCTGTACCTTCCATTTTGGTTATCGTGATGCTGCAGCAGAAACAGGTATCAAAAAGAATGGCAATGGTTTCAACAGTAACAAAGGTCATGCAGGTCCTAAAAAAATGTATGCTTCAAACTGATCCAATGCCTTGCTATGATGAATTAAATATAAACTAATTTCTCTGATGTTTCTGGATATTTACATTATTATTTTTTCTCTGGTTATGTCGTTGAAGTTTGCTGATTTGGTTTCTTGGAATTTGTTGAACATTGATTTGTTGTTTGGTTTTAATGTAGGAGTGTTCATTTTATTGAATTCTGCATTGTTACTTATTGCAACTCACCTTGAGCTTAAGAGGGAAAGACAGGTAAACAAATGTTAATAAATAAAGTGTAATCTAAAACCCTTTCCTTAAGGGTCAGCTGCTAAGTTATTTCATTCTTGTCTTTTGTCTGGTAGAGCAAAACTCTGTGCTATGAATATTGTCTTCAATTCAGTCTTAGGACCACAATTTTTTTTTTCTTTGGGAGTGGGAAATTAGAAGAAAGAGTTACAGAAAACCCTGTCAGTTGCTTTTTTTTTTTTTTTAACAATGCGCTAGGTGCATAACTTACCTTGGATTTAATTTCTGTGAAATCTGAAAAGAAAATGTTTCCAGAGAAAAGAATTTGGCATGCAGTGAGTGATGTGAAATGCATCATGGAGCTTTGACCTTGAAGTACTACAATAGAAAGCTGGGCATGAGTCATGTAGTGATATTTTGCACAATATGGACTAGATTCTATATATCATGCCTAAAAAAAAAGACAGTGCTGAAACAAAATACACCTAGGTATATTCTATAACGTATGCCTAAATAAGCCTAAATTTCTGTGGGGTTTATGGAATATGTTGAGTGACCATCCATGTGACTAAATTTACTCACGGGCAGTTACGCCAAGTAAAACTTGGTATAAATGCCAATGCCTAAATTACGTGTGGACTGAGTGTATTCTATAACCATGCACATAGATTTTAGAAATGCCCATGACCCATCCATTCCATGCCCATGGCCACGCCCTCTTTTCAACTATGTGACTTAGAATTTACATGCATCACGTTATAGAATATGCTTAGACAGTTCTACATGTAAATTCTAATTAATAACAATTAATGTCAATAATTTATTGTTGTGGCAATTATCAGCACCGATTGGCTTGTTAACTAATTAAGTTGAATGCGCAAATCTAGAATACGAGTGTATTTGCGTACGTAACTTAAGTTGCACTACATAGAATCTGAGGGTATGTGCTCGCCCAAGTTTATCTCTGGAATTTCTTACCTTCCTGAAGTTGCAAGAAATTAAACATCCCTTGTTAAAAAGGTGCACTGTTTCAGAACTGTGCACCTTGTCTTGCAAGCTGGAGGTCAATTTTGAAAAGGGATCAATCCGGCCGACATTTAAAATGATTTAACCAGCTAGGAACGGCCCCTGGTAGGTTAAATAGCCTAAAGTTGGCTAAGAGCTAATATTCAGCGTGAAATAGCCAGCTATCTTGGCTGAATATTATTGCTTGGCGGCTAGCTCCAAAAATACTCCTAGAAATTTAATGTTGGTCACTAGATATGGCCCTGGCAATGAATTTCCAGGTTTGCCCCCAACTGTGGGAATTGGCCAGGCTTCCTCCTGTGGTCTCAATATCTGTGTCCAATCACAGAAATAGGTACCTATATCTGTGTGTTGGAAACTGCCTTTAAAATGTGCATTTCAGGAGGTCTTTTTGGGTTATGGAGAGAATATGCATATGTATATTTAATTTGTAAATGTACATGTTGGGCCTGATAGTCAAAGGATTTATGCTCCTAACTTTGAGATTTATGGTCATAAATTGACCTCTTTGTGGACTTTATGGACTATGGTCAGAATCTTAAATGTTATTCTTTGATTAATGGTTAACCAGTGCTCCTCCCATAACAAGGAAGTCACATGGTCAGATTTCTTAGACCTTGTGACCAGTTTTACAGCCATATTTGAATTATTTGCAATCGTAAGCTATTCAGTAGTCTAGTTGGCTAATAAGAGTTTATAGAAGCAGCATTGTACAATGCCAGAAATATGCTTCTGGAATCTGGAAGATGAGATGTTGATCAAGAACTATCCCCCAAACTTTGACCATTGGGATAAAAGATACCTTAGTTCCTGTGATCATTACTGGAGTGGGTAGTTCAGGAGCCTTTGTACGTGAGAATAGAACACCGCATGATTTCTTGAGATACAGCTTAAGTTTAGGATCATCCAGCCATTTGGTGATGGCACATAATTTATGGTTCAAAGAAAGAATGTCTTGAAGACAGCTACAGTCCAAGATAAAAAGAATGTGAATATCATCAGCATATACATAGGGTGTGAGATCAAGTGATTGTATGAGATGAGCAAGGGGGGGGGTCATAAAAATATTAAAAAGTATCAGTGCCAATATAGAGCTGTGGGGCACACCTCCAGAAAAGACATTGGACTGGGAACATGAATCCTTATATAAAACAGTATTAGAATGGTCAGATAACTACTACTACTACTACTTAGCATTTCTATAGCGCTGCCAGGGTTACGCAGCGCTGTACAAGTTTAAACATGGGGAAGGACAGTCCCTGCTCAAGAGAGCTTACAATCTAAAGGTAAAAACTATGTAGTCAGTGTAGGTATCAGGAATGGGAAGGTGGTTAGGCACCAAAAGCAAGGGAGAAGAGATGGGCCTTGAGTAAGGACTTGAAAATGGGCAGGGAGGGCGTATGAAGTAACCTGGCCCAGAGGTGTAGCTAGGATAACTAGATCTTGCAAACAGCATAGGAGTTCATGACTAACTAGGTCGAACATTGCACATAGGTCTAAGGAGATCATCACCACTGTCTTATCCTGATCAAAGTTGTAGTATATAAAGAAAATATTCCCAATCAGGTCCATCTCTGTGTTATGACACTTCTAAAACCTTTCTGATTGGTTTGTAATAACATAAGTACATAAGTATTGCCATACTGGGAAGACCAAAGGTCCATCAAGCCCAGAATCCTGTTTCCAACAGTGGCCAATCCAGGTCACAAATACCTGGCAAGATCCCCAAAAAGTACAAAACATTTATACTGCTTATCCCAGAAATAGTGGATTTTCCCCAGGTCCATTTAATAATGGTCTATGGACTTTTCCTTTAGGAAGCCGTCCAAACCTTTTTAAAACTCCGCTTAGATAACCGCCTTACCATATTCTCTGGCAATGAATTCCAGAGTTTAATTACACGTTGAGTGAAGAAAAATGTTCTCCGATTCGTTTAAATTACTACATTGTAGCTTCATTGCATGCCCCCCTAGTCCTAGTATTTTTGGAAAGCGTAACAGACACTTCACATCTACCCGTTCAACTCCACTCATTATTTTATAGACCTCTATCACATCTCCCTCAGCTGCCTTTTCTCCAAGCTGAAGAGCCCTAGCCGTTTTAGTCTTTCCTCATAGGGAAGTCGTCCCATTCCCTTTAATCATTTTGTCGCCCTTCTCTGAACATTTTCTAATTCCACTATAGCTTTTTTGAGATGCGGTGACCAGAATTGAACACAATATTCGAGGTGTGGTTGCACCATGGAGCGATACAAAGGCATTATAACGTCCTCATTTTTGTTTTCCATTCCTTTCCTAATAATGCCTAACATTCTATTTGCTTTCTTAGCCGCAGCAGCACACTGAGCAGGTTTCAACGTATCATCAACGATGACACCTAGATCCCTTTCTTGGTCTGTGACTCTTAACGTGGAACCTTGCATGACGTAGCTATAATTCGGGTTCCTCTTTCCCACATGCATCACTTTGCACTTGCTCACATTAAACGTCATCTGCCATTTAGACGCCCAGTCTCATAAGGTCCTCTTGTAATTTTTCACAATCCTCCCGTGATTAACGACTTTGAATAACTTTGTGTCTTCAGCAAATTTAATTACCTCACCAGTTACTCCCATCTCTAGGTCATTTAAATATGTTAAAAAGCAGCAGTCCCAGCACAGACCCCTGGGGAACCCCACTAACTACCCTTCCCCCATTGAGAGGGTACCCTACTGTCTGTTTTCTATCTTTTAACCAGCTTTTAATCCACAATAGAACACTACCTCCTATCCAATGACTCTCCAATTTCCTCTGGAGTCTTTCATGAGGTATTTTGTCAAACGCCTTCTGAAAATCCAGATACACAATATCAACCGGCTCACCTTTAAACACATATTTGTTCACCCCTTCAAAGAAATGTAGTAGATTGGTGAGGCAAGATTTCCCTTCACTAAATCCATGTTGACTTTGTCTCATTAATCCATGCTTTTGAATATCCTCTGTAATTTGTTCTTAATAATAGTCTCTACCATTTTGCCCGGCACTGACGTCAGACTCACCAGTCTATAATTTCACGGATCTCTTCTGGAACCTTTTTTAAAAATCGGCGTTACATTGGCCACCCTCCAATCTTCTGGTACCACGCTTGATTTTAAGGATAAATTACATATTACTAACAATAGCTCCGCAAGCTCATTTTTCAGTTCTATCAGTACTCTGGGATGAATACCATCCGGTCCAGGACATTTGCTACTCTTCAGTTTGTAGAACTGCCCCATTACATCCTCCAAGTTTACAAAGAATTCATTAAGTTTCTCCAACTCGTCAGCTTCGAATACCATTTCTGGCACCGGTATCCCACCCAAATCTTCCTCGGTGAAGAGCGAAGCAAAGAATTAATTTAATCTCTCCGCTACGGCTTTGTCTTCCCTGATTGCCCCTTTTACTCCTCGGTCATCTAGCGGTCCAACCGATTCTTTTGCCGGCTTCCTTCTTTTAATATACCTAAAAAATTTTACTATCACGTGTTTTTGCCTCCAACGCAATCTTTTTTTCAAAGTCCCTTTTAGCCTTCCTTATCAGCGCTTTGCATTTGACTTGACATTCCTTATGCTGTTTTTTAATTATTTTCAGTCGGTTCCTTCTTCCATTTTCTGAAGGATTTTCTTTTAGCTCTAATAGCTTCCTTTACCTCACTTTTTAACCACGACAGCTGTCGTTTGGTCTTCCGTGCTCCTTTTTTATTACACGGAGTATATTTGGCCTGGGCTTCCAGGATGGTGTTTTTGAACCACATCCATGCCTGATGTAAATTTTTGACCCTTGCAGCTGCTCCTCTAAGTTTTTTTTTCACTATTCTTCTCATTTTATCATAGTCTCCTTTTTAAAGTTAAACGCTAATGTATTTGATTTCCTATGTGTACTTACTTCAAAGCTAATATCAAATCTGGTCATATTATGATCACTGTTATCAAGCGGCCCCAGCACCATTACCTCCCGCTCCATATCATACGCTCTACTAAGGACTAGGTCTAGAATTTTTCCTTCTCTCATCAGCTCCTGTACCAGCTGCTCCATAAAGCTGTCCTTGATTTCGTCAAGGAATTTTACCTCCCTAGTGTGCTCCGATGTTACATTTACCCAGTCAATATCGGGGTATTGAAATCACCCATTATTATCATGTTGCCCAGTTTGTTTGTGTCCCTATTTCCTTTAACATTTCTGCATCCGTCTATTCATCCTGGCCAGGTGGACGATAGTACACTCCTATCAATATCCCTTTCCCCTTTACAAATGGAATTTCAATCCACAGTGCTTCCAAGAAGTGTTTTGTTTCCTGCAGAATTTTCAATCTTTTTGGATTCAAGGTTCTCATTAATATACAATGCTACCCCATCCACCAATTCGATCCACCCTATCACTACGTACAATTTGTACCCCGGTATCCGAATGGTTATCGTCCTTCACCAAGTCTCAGAGATGCCTATTATATCTAATTTTGCATTTAGTGCAATATATTCTAACTCTCCCATCTTATTTCTTAGGCTCCTGCATTTGCATATGGGCATTTCAAACTATGTTTGTTGTTCCTATTTACATCATGCTTAGTACTTGACGGTATTAATTTACAATCTTTTGTCTGATTGTTTATTTTTATTTAAGACATCTACTACAGTCTCTTTCGCAACCTCACTATCAGGATACCATCTTCCCTGTTTTAGTGATATCTTTGAAAGATACCTATCCCGAACCATGCACTTTTGAGCGACTGTCGGCCTTCCTCCCGTTTCTAGTTTTAAAAGCTGCTCTATTGTGTTTGCTTTCTCAAGAAAGTCTTGTAATTGCTGCAGGACCACAGTTTCAGTTAGTTTAGAAAGAAAATGGGACAGAAAATTTGTGACATTAGATATGCCAGTTTTTTTGGTCTTTGGGATGAGGTTGAATGTAAGCATGCTTCCAAAGTGGGGCTACTATACACACAATCTGCATGTTAACTGAATCCCTACATCCTTCATCAAACATGGAAAATACAGACCATCGCCTATTAAATTAAGAGACTGCAACTTAGAAACAAAAACGCTGAAAAAATTAAATGGAAACCCAGACTCTCAGTTCTCTACCACCTTGCCAGCATCGTGATCTGCCCCCTTTCTTGTCTGGTCTCTCCATTGTAACAAAAGATGTGACTAATTCAGGACTCTACAGTCAGAGTTGCTATACGGCAAGATCACTCATGGTTGACATCAAGACTCTGCCACCAGTTGTGGCAGCACTGTCGGTATGTTTACATCATTGTAGCGTTTCACCACCACATCAATCCTGTCCCCTTCCTGGCTCAACCTACCAAGAACCTCATTACTCATACATAAGTCATGGAAAGTGTGATTTTATTTCTCACAATAATGATTATTTTCATTTGCTGGGCCCTGACCAAAACATTATAGGGAAAGGATATGGGTGATACTAGGAGGTAGACGTCAATGGAATTGTTATGTATGCCTTTTAAACTGCATTAAAAAAAAGAAAGAAGAAAGAAATGTAACTGATATTTGATACCATGGCCTATGGCAGTCATTCTGGAAACCTTTGGCCTAGCAAATTCTATGTGTAAACTGTGGCACTGATACATGGAAATGGCAAACTCATAGCAAATACCATTATTTACACATAGAACTGCTACAGAATGCACAAACTCAAAGGGGGTGGTGATTTGAGCAGTGCAAAAAAATTTGACATATAGGGCTAGATTCTATATATTGATTTATTTTTATTATTTGTTGCATTTGTATCCCACATTTTCCCACCTCTTTGCAGGCTCAATGTGGCTTACGATACATCATGAATAGTGGAAAGATGTTAGAAAATAGACATTTAGTGATTACAGAGGTATTTAGGCAATATGAAAATGATAAAAACAAATAATAGTATTACAAGCAAGAATATATGGCGCCTGAAAAATCTGCGTATTCTATAAGTTGCTGCCTTTATTTAGGAGCGGTATATAGAATATGCTAACTTGATATCCTAGTGCCTAGAACTACAGACATCCATTTACACAAAGAGAAAATGTGACGTGAATAATGGCGCAAAGATTTAGGTGCAAAGGGTCTTATTCTGTAACAGTGCACGTAAATTTTGGAATGCACACAAAACACCCATTTCCCCGCCCATATCCATGCGCCCTTTTGACTCAGCACATTAGAATTTAGAATACGCGTGTTAGCGATTTATGTGCGTAAATTCTAATTATTGCCAATTAGTGCATTATTGCTTGTTAAGGTTTCTGTTAAAAACGCTAATTGGCTTGTTAACCAATTAAGTTACGCACGTTATAGAATACGCTTGGATTTTGTGCACAGAATCATGGGGCCATTCCTGATCTGCAAGGTAATACGTGTATATTTTTTAAAATTTCTCCATCAGCCTTTGCAACTCCTCTGAGTAATGAAGGACTTGGAAATAGCAATTGAGGGAGCAATCCTGCTTAGCCTTCTGGTAACTAATATCTCCTGTGATTTTCGTGCACATAGGGGTTTTTCTCCTTTTGTTTGGATTGTGTTTGCCACCATCTTGGGATGTCACAAACTAGATCATGAGACAGAAACTGGCTGAGGAATGCTCACTGCACTGCAGGACTTTATTGAAGACAATGGCCTGCTCTTGTCTTCAAGGGGAGTGTTGCCACATGTTTCCCCTGGCTCTGTAGAAATCTTTGCAGGCCAGGGGGCACAGAGTGGAGGAGTGGCCTAGTGGTTAGAGTGGTGAACTTTGGTCCTGGGGAACTGGGTTTGATTCCCACTTCAGGCACAGACAGCTCCTTGTAACTCTGGGCAAGTCACTTAACCCTCCATTGCCCCAGGTACAAATAAGTACCTGTATATAATATGTAAGCCGCATTGACCTCCTATGAGTGGGAAAGCGCGGGGTACAAATGTAATAAAATAAAATAAAAAAAATAAAAAAGAGTAGTGTGTTCTGCTCAGTCCCCACCCCACCAGATTTCAATCTGCACCTGCTTATGGATGGAGTTGGTGCAAAGGGCGGCTACTAAATGGTCCAGTGTTTTTCATCATAGAGCACATGAGGACAGGCTTAAACATCTCAATATATAAACTTTGGAAGAAATGTGGGAGAAGGAGGCATTCAAAATCCTCTGTGGACATAAATGCATAAAAGGCAAGTCTCTTTGTGCAGACATAGGATGAAGGTGAAAGGGGACAGACTCAGGAGTATCTAAGAAAAGAAACTTCCTCAGGGAAATGGTGGTGGATGTCTGGAAGGGAACTCCCAATGGAGGTAGTGCAGATGCAGACTGTATCTGAATTCAAGAAAGCATGGAACAAGCGCATAGGATCTCTAAGGAAGGGATAGTAGGTGGTATGGAGGGGCAGACTGGATAGGCCACATGGTCTTTATCTGCCATCATTTTCTGTTATTTTCTCTGTAAAATATTTTAAATGCCATTAGGAGCTATACTCCTTAGCCACTCTTATACATATAAACATCTGGGATACAGCTCTTATACCTACAATTGCCAGCTCTTATATGTATAAGTAGTGAAAATTGGCACTTAAGATATACAGGCGCCAGCGTTTGCATGAAAAGCTGCTGAGTGATGCCACTCTTTTTATAATGTGTTATTATCTAAAATGTTTGCTCCCGCGGCCATGTTATACGCATTTCACAAAAGGTTCCATGTTCAGCGTGCCTTTTGTACAATAGCCTGGAAATTGTGACTTGGACATTCCATTTCTGACCTAGATGCCCCCATATAGAAATAAGGCTTTTATGTGTGGTGACATTCAATATAACTTGAGCCTCTGCCCTCAGTTACACAGCCCCAAACTTTGAAATTCTCTTCCACCTCCATTTGGAATCCCCTATATTAACTTCAAAGCTGTTCTCAGGATCTGTCTTTCTCTGTAACCTTCCTGAAAGCTCAACAGGATGGATAATTCTTTCATACTGCCCCCCCCCCCCCCCCTCTAACCTCTCCTTCCCTTTTCTTTAGATCTCTACATTTTTACTATTATAAACTGCATCGAAGCTAGTAACGGCCCTTGTTAAAGAAAGAAATTGCAAATAAATAATATGTATTTAGTTAAATGCTGGCATCAGCATTCAAATTAACTCATAGACTGATGATGCTGAAAATGACTTGCTTGGTTTTAACTGATATCAGAACTGAAGGTAATTATTTATAAGATCACAGCTCCTGTGATGATTTCCACTACAGTGTTTTGTTTGTTTTTTAAATTGAGAAAGGCCTCTCTTATGCCATACCAGTCTGGCACAATACACGTAAGAATTCCTCTTCTAATATGGAGAAAACATTTTGTAGGAGTGGAAAGAGGAATTGTCATAAATCATAGTATGTTCTTGGAAATCACTTGACCTGGATCTTCTGCTGGAGGGGCCCCATTCACCTTTCACAGAATGAAGGACTTCAGAAGCACATTAATAGCTCTGTTAAGACAGGGCCCTGGAAGGAACATCTTGGTTCATGTGATTAGTTGGCTTTCCGCATTACAAAGCCCTGTGAAGTAAGACCCCTAGATTCTTTGTGGATGTAGCACAGTCCGGTGTAATGACTCCAACTTGGATTTTGAGATTATTAATCGGCATAGAGACTGTTTGCCAGGGGGAAACCTGGCTACTGTTTTGGAGCCTTAAACCAGTCTTAAAGTTTTGCTCTTTTAAGACTGGTTGTCATGAGAACTTCAGTAACATTCAAGCCTGTTCCTGGCACATCTCCTCTTGGCCACTTCTAAGATGATAAAGTTTTAGTGTTATTGTTTCTGTCTGTGAGTTTCTGTATCCATTTATTCGAGCAGCTGCAGAAAGTATGTGTGATGTGCCTGGGGACCAGTCTGGTAATGAGCACTCAGATATGATTACTGCACATAACACTTAGAAGGAAGGAAATGCAACTTGTTTATATAAATAATGTAGATCATTTGATAACATACCTTAATCAAAAAAATTCACAAAGCATGGTACAATCAAAACATATAAAAAGTAATACAATATTAAAAAAAAACAAAAGCTCATTAAAAAACATAATACATAAAGGACAAAACAACAATTAAAATGGCACAAATATTGGTAAAAGATAGCTTCTTTTTTTTTTTTTTTTTTTGCTCTTACAAGTACCATTAAAAACCAATGATTCAAGTGTGGACCAGGTTTACTCAGGAGTTTCTATAATGTTGCCTCATTGTTGGTTCTTCTTGGAGAGTTAATTTTCAAGGAGCCACTTGAGTGGCAAAGATAAGTAGTTAGCTGGTTAGAACTGAAAGTCAGCACTAATTAGCTAAAGTCATAAACCTGCCCTGAAAATGCCCTTGGTGTCATCCATTTTACAACTGACTAAGGGGGAAAGTTATCAACATGAACTACCGTTGAGACAGGTTATTTTACCACAAGTCAAGCTATTTTAGCACAGGGCCCTATTTTATGCAAAACAGCCATCTTATCGGTACCTCAGGTTGATAACGTCCCTCCTAAGAGGGTCTTTTAATAATGTGTGGTAAAGTTTTGTACTTACCTATGGAAGCATTTTAGTACCACTGAATATTGGGGGGGGGGGGGGGGAGTAGGTGTCCACAGGTGATTTAAGGGGCAGGAACTTCTCCTCCCCGCTTAAATCACTGTACCTAAATTATACCGTTTTGATAGCTTACAAGCTTGCAGGAGGTACAAACTGAGAAGAATCATAGCCGCTACTCCAGGAAGAGATGTTCACAGCTCCACCAATCATGGCCTTCCCATAACACCCTAATCTGAAGCAAAAATTAATGAAAAACAAACTCCAACAGAAGCTCAAAAAAGAAAAGAATGGCACATGTCCCTGCAATACGCCAGGCTGGAAACTGTTCCAGCACGTCACAGGACCCCCCCCCCCCCCCCCTCCCGCGTTACTCACACAGGAAAAGCATTTAGCATAAGAGGATCCCACTCATGCTCTCTTCAAGTGTAGCATATATCATTCAATGTAAAAATGTGAAGAAGGATACTATACTGAAGAAACAGGCCAGATGTAAAGACATGAATCAACTACTGACACAGGCACCACATTAAACACCACAGATCTAACCAGGTGACACTTCTGTGGGAAAGCACTTTACAAAACCAGAGCACTGCATTTATGACTTTATGGTGAGAATACTAAAAGAATATTTTAAGACAATCCAGGAATGTAAGACCTTTGAAGTGATGAAATATTTTGACACCAGGGGTGTAGCCAGACAACAGATTTTGGGTGGGCCTAGGCAAGAAGTGGGTGGGCACCAAGTGTTCTCTCCCCCCCCCACCCCCACCAAAAAATCTCTCAGCTGGCAGGAAAACGCTTCTTTCCACCTTGGCTGCAGCAGGCATGTGTTGAAAACTGAGCATGCGCAGATGCTGGCTTGTGGAGAGTAGTGTTTTCATCAGTGGCGTAGCTACGTGGGGCCACGGTGGCCTGGGCCCTGTAGATTTGGCCCTGGAACCCCCTGCCAACAACCTTCTCGACCCCCTCCCACCACCAACCCACTGTCACCGTCGCCTACCTTGCTGGCGGGGGACCCCAACCCCTGCCAGCCGAGGTCCTCTTCTTCCGGCGCAAGGCTTCATTCTGTTTCTGTGAGTCTGACATCAGACTCGAAACAGAACGAAGCCTTGCGCCAGAAGAAGAGGACCTCGGCTGGTGGGGGTTGGGGTCCCCCTCCAGCAAAGGTAGGCGATGGCGGTGGCGGGGGAGGGTTGGAGGCGGGGTCGAGAGGGTCGTCGGTAGGTGGGGGGGTCAAAGTTGGTGATGGTGGCGGTGGCGGTGGCAATGGCAGCGGGGGGGGGGGGGGGCGGCAGTGCCGGAGGGGCTAAAATGTGCCCCTCACCTCAGGCTCTGAACCCCCCCCCTGCCGAAGTCTGGTTACGCCCCTCAGGGGGAAGACTTCAGCTGGCGGAGCTTGGGATCCACCCCCCCAGCTACCACTAAATGTGTGCTACTGTTGGGTGGGCCTGAGCCCTAAGTGTGTGGGCTCTGGCCTTCCTAGGCTCACCTGTGGCTATGCCACGGTTTGGCACCCACCAAACAGGACAAGATCTGGGTTTCCCATCACATTAAAAACCATAAAATTGTACTGATTGTCACCCTCTGATTACTCATCTATCTCTCCCTGTTTCTCCCCCCCCCCCCCCCAACACCTTTCCTCATGAGATTGTCATTGGAATGCTTCTATGTTTCACTTATATATTCTGATATTTGTCATCTTTGCTCATTTCTCATCCCCCAAAAAAGGTATTGCCTTGAAGGTTAGTCAGAAAATGTATTGTTATGCAATAAAAAAAAAAGGCATCACCTTGTCTCCTTTTCTTTTTGTTTCTTTTACTTCTATTTATTACACTTAAAAGTGGACAAGCATAGCTACTAGAATACTTTATCCAAGTTGGGATACAGAAATTAAATAAATAAAGGATAGATATTCATCTGTGTTTTTCTCTTAGCCACAGATGGCATTATTCCCGGATATTCAATGCCAGGCCCTGTATAGCAGGCAATTATCCAGATATTTCCACTGAAAAATCCCTTCTGACTACCCTGACACTCTCTGGGCAGAGCCTGGGCAGCGTTTCTAATTACCAAGGGGCCCTTTTACTAAACTACATAAGGACCTATGCGTGTACAGCACACGCCAAATCGGCACTACCACTTGGCTAGCGTGTAAGCCAGGCGGTAATTCCGAATTTGGTGTGTGCCAAATCCCACGGTAGAAAATAATTTTCTATTTTCTACCGCGGGCCGCTTACCCTGCGGTAAACAGCAGTTGGCGCGTGCTGCATGCTTACCATTATGGGTAGCGCATGAGACCTTACTGCTAGGTCAATGAGTGGTGGGTAAGGTCTGAGGCCGATAATGGACATGCACTGGTTTCAATTTTAGCACATGCCCATTTTCTGGTCCCTTTAAAAAAAAAGCCCTTTTTCCTAGACGCAGTAAACAAAAAGGCCCAGAGGATGCCCAAAACACACATTTGCACTACTGCAGGCCACTTTGTACAGGACCCCCCACTAGTTAGCTACCCAGTCACTAACCAGTTAACTACCAAAAAACTGTCCTAACTTTATCCAGTTAGTTACTCTATTCCATTCAGTCATTTTTAACCTGCCTATTGCAACAAAGGATTCAAAGCAGCTTATATAAATGAGTCAACATAAATAGTTGAGAGTTACAAAAGTAAAACAATCACAAGCTATAAAGCACAACTAAACATTCCTTAATCTTCATTTCCCCAATTGTAAAGGTGTAAAATACAAACTAACGCATGCATCAACTTTTTCCTATTTGAGCACACAATTCTGGAACGCACTGCCGCGCAACCTAAAAACGATCTATGAACTGACCGACTTCCGCAAGCTACTGAAGACCCATCTCTTTGACAGGACATACCACAAAGATCAACACATGTGAACTCTCCCACATGTAACCAAAACTGTTTTATTATGTTCTCTTGCTATATTACTATAATGTTTTCTTGTTATATTACTTTCTTGTTTATCATTATCAAGTAACCCAAAATCCTTCTGTAATACTAAATGTCTACTCTCTTCTTATTTCAACTATTCATGATGTATTGTAAGCCACATTGAGCCTGCTAAGAGGTGGTAAAATGTGGGATACAAATGCAACAAATAAATAAATAAATAAAATTGATCTGAATTCATCAAGGGAACTTGCTCCTTATTTTGCTTGATTTGTCTCTTAAAGCAAACATGCTTAATTGACGGAAAATTCAAAGCCAATGTAGATGGAAAGCATGAAGAATATCGAATTGTTGGATATGATATAACATGCTTAAGAAATGCTCCCCCCAATATTCAGTCAGTGGCAGGCAGCGCTTTAAGGGGTCCTTTTACTAAGCCTCGTAGGTACATACATGGGTCCTATGCATGTCAATTTTGAACCACTGCCCAGCTACCGTGTGGCCCAGGCAGTAATTTCATTTCTTACGCGTATCTGCTATGCACGCCAGAAAATTTTCCGGCACTAACCGGGTGGAAATCAGCATTGTACCCGCACTAATGATTACCACCCAGTTAATGCGTGAGACCTTACTGCTAAGTCAATGGGTGGCAGTAAGGTCTCAGGCCCAAACTGGACATGCGCCAATTTTCATTTTGCCACAGATCCATTTTTGGCCACAAAAAGGCCTTTTTTGCAGGTGCGCTGAAAAATGGACATGCACGCATCCAATACACGCGTCTATACCAGCGCAGGCCATTTTCAGCGCACCTTAATAAAAGGACCCCTAACTGTTTCACCATTAGCGTTAAACCCGGATATTCAATGATGTCAGGCTGTTTCTGGCGGATGGCATTGAATATCCAGGTTGTTTGGTCACTAAATGCTTAACCTGCTTAAGCCAGTAGTCAGCAACTGACCAGTTAAGTTGCAGCAGTTCAAGACAGGATTGCTATGTACAGTGGTGGAAATAAGTATTTGATCCCTTGCTGATTTTGTAAGTTTGCCCACTGACAAAGACATGAGCAGCCCATAATTGAAGGGTAGGTTATTGGTAACAGTGAGAGATAGCACATCACAAATTAAATCCGGAAAATCACATTGTGGAAAGTATATGAATTTATTTGCATTCTGCAGAGGGAAATAAGTATTAATCCCTCTGGCAAACAAGACCTAATACTTGGTGGCAAAACCCTTGTTGGCAAGCACAGCGTCAGACGTCTTCTGTAGTTGATGATGAGGTTTGCACACATGTCAGGAGGAATTTTGGTCCACTCCTCTTTGCAGATCATCTCTAAATCATTAAGAGTTCTGGGCTGTCGCTTGGCAACTCGCAGCTTCAGCTCCCTCCATAAGTTTCATGGATTAAGGTCTGGTGACTGGCTAGGCCACTCCATGACCCTAATGTGCTTCTTCCTGAGCCACTCCTTTGTTGCCTTGGCTGTATGTTTGGGTCATTGTCGTGCTGGAAGACCCAGCCACGACCCATTTTTAAGGCCCTGGCGGAGGGAAGGAGGTTGTCACTCAGAATTGTACGGTACATGGCCCCATCCATTCTCCCATTGATGCGGTGAAGTAGTCCTGTGCCCTTAGCAGAGAAACACCCCCAAAACATAACATTTCCACCTCCATGCTTGACAGTGGGGACGGTGTTCTTTGGGTCATAGGCAGCATTTCTCTTCCTCCAAACACGGCGAGTTGAGTTCATGCCAAAGAGCTCAATTTTTGTCTCATCTGACCACAGCACCTTCTCCCAATCACTCTCGGCATCATCCAGGTGTTCACTGGCAAACTTCAGACGGGCCGTCACATGTGCCTTCCGGAGCAGGGGGACCTTGCGGGCACTGCAGGATTGCAATCCGTTATGTCATAATGTGTTACCAATGGTTTTTGTGTGACAGTGGTCCCAGCTGCCTTGAGATCATTGACAAGTTCCCCCCTTGTAGTTGTAGGCTGATTTCTAACCTTCCTCATGATCAAGGATACCCCACGAGGTGAGATTTTGCGTGGAGCCCCAGATCTTTGTCGATTGACAGTCATTTTGTACTTCTTCCATTTTCTTACTATGGCACCAACAGTTGTCTCCTTCTCGCCCAGCGTCTTACTGATGGTTTTGTAGCCCATTCCAGCCTTGTGCAGGTGTATGATCTTGTCCCTGACATCCTTAACAGCTCCTTGCTCTTGGCCATTTTGTAGAGGTTAGAGTCTGACTGATTCACTGAGTCTGTGGACAGGTGTCTTTCATACAGGTGACCATTGCCGACAGCTGTCTGTCATGCAGGTAACGAGTTGATTTGGAGCATCTACCTGGTCTGTAGGGGCCAGATCTCTTACTGGTTGGTGGGGGATCAAATACTTATTTCCCTCTGCAGAATGCAAATAAATTCATATACTTTCCACAATGTGATTTTCCGGATTTAATTTGTGATGTGCTATCTCTCACTGTTACCAATAACCTATCCTTCAATTATGGGCTGCTCATGTCTTTGTCAGTGGGCAAACTTACAAAATCAGCAAGGGATCAAATACTTATTTCCACCACTGTATGCAGTCCCATTTAACTACTAATCTTATCCAGTCTGGTGTTGAATATCCATGCACGACCTAGTTGGTTTAGCGGTAGGAGCTAACCGAATATTCATCAGGAGATTACAGAAACATAGAAATATCATGGCAGATAAGGGCCAAAAGGCCCATCCAGTCTGCTCTTGCTCAGCAACCACTTATCTCCCGCTTAATATTTGTGGTTAGCCACAAAAATGTTATTTAATTGGTCGCAGCTGGTTCTGACTGGTTAAATAACAGCAGTCAGATTTTCAAGATATCTCTAATGAATATGCATAAGAGAGATTTACATGCCTGTCACCTCCATTATATGCAAATCTCTCTCATGCATAGTCATTATTATTTTTACTTCAGTAAAGACAATTTCAGTCTAGTTACAAATATTAATATTCTGCTAAAGTAACTACTATAATATTCCCTTATTAATTTCATTTGAATGCAAGACGTCACATAAAACATTAATTAGCAATAGCATAGAAAATGCCTCCCCATATTATCTTTACTCACACTGTCATCATTCAAACTCATACACAATCACACTAACTTGTTAATATCGTTACAAAAATAAAACAAGTAACAAATTACAAGGTACAAAGTACAAGATACTCTGAATTTAGTTACCCAAATAACCCCGGATTCTATATAGCTCGACTTGAGTTGGGTGCACAAATCCAGTCATATTCTGAATTTGTGCACCTAACAAGCTCATCAGTGCCAATAATTGCCAATTAACAAGCAATTATTGACACTAATTGGCATTAATTAGAATTGCCGCGCACAGCTGTCTAAGCGCATTCTGTACAATGATGCATGTAAATTCTAAGTCGCACAGTTGAAAAGGGGGCATGGCCATGGAATAGGGTATTTCTAAAATCTATGTGCATTGTTATAGAATATACCTGCTGTGTGCTTAATTTAGGAATCAGGATTTACTCCAGCTTTTACTTGGTGTAACTGCCCATATGGATGGATGCTTAGCATATTATCAGGCTTATTTTCGAAAGAGAAGGACACAAATCGGGAGATGGGCGTCCTTCTCTCAGGGTCGTTCAAATCGGCATAATTGAAAGTGATTTTGGGCGTCCCCAACTGCTTCATGTCGCGGGGACGACCAAAGTTCCTGGGGGGCGTGTCGGAGGCATAGCGAAGGCGGGACTGGGGCTTGCCAAACAGATGGGCATCCTCGAGCGATAATGGAAAAAAGAAGGGCGTCCCTGATGTGCACTTGGCCGACTTTACTTGGTCCATTTTTTCTTACGACCAAACCTCAAAAAGGTGACCGAACTGAACAGATGACCACCGGAGGGAATCAGGGATGACCTTCCCTGACTCCCCCAGTGGTGACTAACCCCCTCACACCCTGAAAAAAACAACTTTAAAAACTTTTTTTGCCAGCCTCAAATATCATACTCAGGTCCATCGCAGCAGTATGCAGGTCTTGGGGGGAGGGGGGAGGTGTATGTGTGTCAACAGAGGCATAGCGAAGGTGTGGACGTCCTGAACTGCCCCCCCCCCCCACAGGGATGGCCAAATTTCAAGGGAGTGGAATAGAGTGGACTGGAGTGTAGGAGTGGCCTAGTGGTTTGAGCACTGGTCTTGCAATCCAGAGGTGGCCAGTTCAAACCCCACTGCTGCTACTTGTGATCCAAAATCCAAATGAATAAATAAAGGGGGTGTCAGAGGCATAGCAAAGGCATGGAATCCTTCTCACAGAAACATCCACATTTTGGACATCCTAAACTGCCCGTCACAAGGACGGAGACATAGTGAAGGCGCCTTACACTTGGAAATCCTTCACCCATACTCAAAAAAAAAAAGTCCCTGACGAGCACTGGGACGTTTTCACCTGGACTTGTGTTTTTTAAAGGATGTAGATGGCTATTATACATGCAGCTTGTCTGCATGTATGAAGCCGTCTTTGGCATGCGCAGAACAGCCATGCATAACGCTTGGCTGCTCTGCACTGGCTTCCCTTCCTTAGGAAGGAAATCGTGTACAAATGAGCTAACAGCGAGCAGCTCATTTCCATGCGATTTCCTTCATGCATGCCCATTCCTTTCCGAATCGCTAAGGGATCGGTAAGGGAAGGGCTTTTTCCGTTCAGTTAGTGCATCAGTAAGTCCACTGCAGTGCCCCCTAGGGAGCCCGATTGGTGTCCTGGCATGTCAGGGGGACCAGTGTACTACGAATGCTGGCTCCTCCCATGACCAAATGAGTTGGATTTGGTCATTTTTGAGATGGGCGTTCTCGGTTTCCATTATCGCCGAAAACCGGGGACGACCATCTGTAAGGTCGACCATCTCAACATTTATGTCGACCATCTCTAAGGTCGACCTAAATGTTGAGATTTGAGTGTCCCCGACCGTATTATCGAAATGATAGATGGACGCCCATCTTGTTTCAATAATACGGGTTTCCCCACCCCTTCGTGGGGATGTCCTGCGAGGACACCCTCAGGAAAACTTGGGTGCCCCATTCGATCATGCCCCTCCACATAAACCACATGGAACTTTAGGCTTATTCTACTACTAATCACTTCTAGAGTGCTACTAGATGTATCTAGTCTGTGCACATTATATACAGGTACTTTCTCTGTCCCTAGAGGGCACACAATCTAAGATTTTTGTACCTGGGGCAATGGAAGGTTAAGCGACTTACTCAAGGTCACAAGGAGCTGTAGTGAGAATCAAATCCAGGTTGTCATTTCCACACGGATTTTTTAGGTGCGATATATTGAATCTAGCCCAGAATAGATATGCTTTCAATTTCTTCCTAAATCTTACGTAATTATCTCCCAATTGTCCATGTTAGTAATGTATCTTACCGCTGTGCGCACCAAGGAAACGTAGCTGAATCTGTTTTCGTGTAATATGTTTCACAAAGTTTGTGTGTTCTGTTTTGATGATTTCAAAGCTAACGAAAATTCTTATTCCAGACTGAATAGAAAATATTTCACTCCCTCCTAAAATCCTCTGTGTTGGACCCCACTAGCAACATGTCATAAACAAGTGGTATAATATGATGGTATTGAAATACATGTCTGCATTTCAGCTGTTTTTCATCAAACCAACAGCCACAATTACAGGCCTTGAATGGCTAATTAATGACCACTTTCCCTTTAGACTAACTTTATGGTTTACTGCTGGACCCAAATGCCTCCAAAAAGAAAGTTTACCAAAGGAACTTTATATACAAGTGTTTTTCCTGGTGATAAATGTTATTCTAAATATGACCTCCTGCTATCTGGTAGAAAACACCTGGAGAAGAAAGGTAGTACATTTAGATTCCTTGTAACTTTATTACGACTTAGTTCTATAGAAATATATCTAGTAAGTAGGCATGTGCACGAAAATCACTACTGTTTCTTTTTTTTTTCTTTTACGCACACACTAGAACAGAAAATCTTTCATACCACCTCCTGAAACCTGTAGTTACATGCTAGATACGTGGTTCTCAACCTTTCTTCCCTCGTGACACACTTGAAAGATGATGTTCACATCCATGACACACTGAGCACCACAGTTCATGAATGATATATAAAGGATTTTGTTGTGCAGCCATTATTGCTGAAAATGATGCAAAGAAAGGTGGTGACTGCTGGGTGGGGAAGAGCGGACTTGCAACATTTCCAGTTGGGGCTGGTGGCAGCGGTGAGCATTGTGGGGGTAATGGTGATGTAGAAAGGACCAGTTATGCGGATTTCAAATACCTGATTCCCTGGTCTGCTCTCCCCAGCCCGCAAGCACAAATAGTTATTAAGGAAAGCAAGGGCAAGCTCTCTGCCATATGCAGTGTGTTTTTTCTAGTGAAAAAGGTGCCGGTGCTCAAATTCTAGGCCACCTTTAGGGGTGGGGTGATCACTGAGGGACCCACCCCACAATAGCCAGGCCCCTTGCAACCAGTCACAGAATCTAGAATCAGTGTGTAGAGCCTGAGCTCTTTCATTAAAACTTGGGGACCATGGGTCAATTTTAGCAGACAATGAAAAAGGTGCCAGTACTCAGTACCCCTCAAAAAAAGCCCTGGCCATATGTCTGGTGACACACCTCTCAGCTCTTGGTGACACACAAGTGTGTACTGGAACACTAGTTGAGAGCCACTGACCTAGATGGTTTCTGAAGCAGCACTATACACAGGGCAACAGTTAAAGGCACCTATGCAGAAAAGTTTTTTTAAAAATCATAAAAGGCATGGAACAGATACATTTTGACCACTATGGTGGCAATTCTGTAAATTGATGCCTCATAAGAACATAAGCACCACCATACTGGGAAAAGACCAAGGGTCCATCAAGCGCAGCATCCTGTCTCCGATAGTGGCCAATCCAGGCTTCAAGAACCCCGCAAAACCCATTAAAAAAAAAAATTTTTTTTTAATAATGTTCAATGGACTTTTCCCTCAGGAATCTGTCCAAACCCCCTTTAAATTCCGTAAGGCCATGATGCAGAGCAGGGAGTGTGCCCTGATGCCATTACAGAATATTACAGCAAAACGCGCTTTGGTGCAGCAAAAAGAAGGTGTGTCTGCTTATGCCAATTGCCTTACCCAATGGCAGGTGTAAGATGGTGCACCTAGAGCAGTCACTCAATGAGTAAATTAGATAATATTCTACAAGATGCATTGTAATGAGCACCTTGTAGCCAAGGGCCCACTCCATACAATCTCTGCTCTCCCTGGAGACCCTTTCAGGATACTGACACCCCTTTTCATTCCATTGAGGCTTTACTATGAGTTCTCGGGTTCTCCTTGGACCAAACTGTGGCCAGTTTACTTGTCAGCACTTTTCCGTCTGGCTTCCTGGAGGATCCTTTGCCTCCTCCCCGAGGTCTCCTTCTTTTCTCGTCTTGGAAGGTGCTCTTTATAGAGTGGATAATAATCCTCCACACCTCTTTTTGGGCTCCTCCTCCTGGTTCCAGAAAGGTCCAGGACCAGAACTCTGTCCAACTTTCCATCTCCTAAAGGGATAGCCTTCCTTCCCCAGCCATCTAGACCCGGCTTGTCTATTCACCGGCTCCCTCTAGTGAGGCTTTCTGGTCACTATAGAAATCTTCTAGTCTGAGAGCTCCCTCTGGTGGCCTCTTCAGGAAAGGGCAGGTCCTATACTATAAGCACCCCCTAGCTGTCCCTTCAGGTCATTACACTGGCATACCCCTTTGGGGCTCCCTCTAGTGACCAGTTCCTGGCATTTTACAGGCTTTTCACTAGACGAGCGCCCACTGGCAGCCTCCTCGGGGTAGGGCATGTCCTGTGATTAATTCAGCATGCATTGATGAATGACACACCCACATCCCGCTCATACTCCTACCACATATGCCCCCTTTTTAATTGTGTGCTATGGACTTCATTTTGAAAGCATATGGACATCTCAAAAGGCTAAAATGGACATCTATGTGCTTGAAACATCCAAATCCTGATTTTGCAAAGACAGAATAGGAATGCCTAACACGGTAGTACATCCAAATAGCAAGGGGGCATGTTTTGGGCAAGACTAGGGAGGGCCTGAAATCTGGACATTCAGTAGTGATTACTGAAGGGGAAGAAATGTCCATGTCAGAAAAGGAGATCCTTATTAAAACCTGTTTCAGGAACATCCAGGTTACAGAATCTAGGCAGCTTCTTAAAGAATTACCCCCATGGAGGGCAATTCTATATAGGGCACACCTGCCTTTAGGGACGTCTGACATTCAAAATGCGGAATAGGTGCCACTTATGCGTGCACTTCTTTAAAGCACTATTCTTAAGCTTGAGCATAAGTGGCATAGAGAGGCATTTTTGAAAGGACATCCAGGTCAGAACATCCCAAATGGACATCCATCTCACATGTATTTTCAAATAGGATATAAAGAGGGGCATAATCGAACGGGGCGCCCAAGTTTTCCTGGGGCTATCCTCGCAGGACGGCTCCATGGAGGGGCAGGGAAACCCGTATTATCGAACCAAGATGGGCATCCATCTTTCGTTTCGATAATACGATCGGAGACGCCCAAATCTCAACATTTAGGTCGACCTTAGAGATGGTCTACCTTAGAGATGGTCGTCCCTGGTTTTTGGCCATAATGGAAACCGAGGACGCCCATCTCAAAAACGACCAAATCCAAGCCCTTTGGTCATGGGAGGAGCCAGAATTCATAGTGCACTGACATGCCAGGACACCAACTGGGCACCCTAGGGGGCATGGCAGTGGACTTCACAAATTGCTCCCAGGTGCATAGCTCCCTTGGGTGCTGAGCCCCCAACCCCCCCCCCCCACAAAACCTACTCCCCACAACTGTACACCACTACCATAGCCCTAAGGGGTGAAGGGGGGCACCTACATGTGGGTACAGTGGGTTTCGGGTGGGTTTTGGAGGGCTCACATTTACCACCACAAGTGTAACAGGTAGGGGGGATGGGCCTGGGTCCACCTGCCTGAAGTGCACTGCACCCACTAAAACTGCTCCAGGGACCTGCATACTGCTGTCAGGGAGCTGGGTATGACATTTGAGGCTGGCATAGAGGCTGGCAAAAAAAAAATTTTAAGTTCTTTTTTTAGGGTGGGAGGGGGTTGGTGACCACTGGGGAAGTAAGGGGATGTCATTCCCAATTCCCTCCGGTGGTCATTTGGTCAGTTCAGGCACCGTTTTTGAAGCTTGGTCGCAAGAAAAAACAGGGACCAAGTAAAGTCGGCCAAGTGCTTGTCAGGGACACCCTTCTTTTATCCATTATCGGCCGAGGATGCCCATCTCTTAATCACGCCCCAGTCCTGCCTTCGCTACGGTGCCGACACGCCCCCATGAACTTTGGTCGTCCCCGTGACGGAAAGCAGTTGAGGATGCCCAAAATCGGCTTTTGATTATGCTGATTTGGGCGACCCTGAGAGAAGGACGCCCATCTCCCAATTTGTGTCGGAAGATGGGCGCCCTTCTCTTTCGAAAATAAGCCTGAAGTGTTCAAAGATACATAAGGACATCCCATGCACTGGAATCATCTAGCATGAACATCCATTTTACAAACTGAATTGTCCAAATTTTGAACAGGGGGGGGAACGAGGGACATGGACATTTGTATAGCAGCATTCTTAGAAAATGGTCACACAGACATCGATGCAGAGCAGAGAGTCAGCCTAGTGGTTAGTGTAGTGGACTGTAAACCAAGGGACCCAGGTTCAAATCTCCTTTTAATTCTTTGATTTTGTAATTCTGAGCCCTCTAGGAACAGAAAAATACCTACTTTACCTGAATGTACACCACATGAATAGCCTTCAGGTTTGCAGGTGGCTTATATATTTAGGTACAGTTTCTGGAGGGCTCACAATTCAAAACAAATGCGTGGGATAAACATAAAGGAATCCTGTTCAGAAGGAATGGATCCTCAGAAGCTTAGCGGAGATTGGGTGGCAGCACCGGTGGTTGGGAGGCGGGGCAAGTACTGGGCAGACTTCTACGGTCTATGCCCCGAAAATGGCAAGGATAAATCAAGGTCAGGTATACATATAAAGTAGCACATATATCTTGTTGGGCAGACTGGATGGACCGTATAGGTCTTTATCTGCCGTCATGTACTATGTTACTATGTTAAAGTAGGAGTTGAACCAGGTCCCTTGGTTTGGAGTCCACTGCATTAACCACTAAGCTACTCCTCCTCAAATGTGCTTTTTTTTTTCTTTTCTTAGAATGCCCATAATACCTGAAGCTGTCATAGAGCCTGGTATCCCCTTTCAGTTTCACTTTCAGGGGACAGGGAGGGGGACTGCAACCACTTGGGGATTAAGCAGGTTTCATGCCTTTTTAGAAAATGACATGAGGACAAAAATTTGTCCCTGTCCCCACCCTGTTCCCATGGGTTCTGTCTCCATCCCTACCCCGTCCCTGCAGGCCCAGTCTCTGTCCCTGCCCTGTCCCCGCAGGTTCTGTCCCCGCCCCATCCCCATAGGTTCTGGTCTCATCTGCAGAAGCCTTGAACACTTATGATTTAATATTTAAATCTTTTTATTAAAGTATAAAAAGGAACAATATGCTATGCAACACAACGAGCAGCTATAATAACCTTCCCACCAGGGGCGTAGCCACGGGGGCCCACCCAGTTTTGGTTCAGGCCCACCCAGCAGTGGAGGCAGCGGAGCGGAGGGAGCAGGCTGAGCTCCGATCCCGCATCTGCCTCCCCAGCCCGCCACTGCCCCGCCCCCCCTTTAAATATTACAGTTTTGCTGGAATCGCGGGCAGCCGGCATTGAAGATATTGGTAGGCTTACTCCGGTTCCAGCAGCGCTTCCCTCTTCCCTCGTTGGAAGTCGGATGATGGCTCCGCCCTCTTCTGACGTATTTCCTGTATCTACGAGGGCGGAGCCATCATCCGACTTGCAATGAGGGAAGAGGGAAGCGCTGCTGGAACCGGCGTAAGCCTGCCAATATCTTCAATGCCGGCTACCCGCGACTCCAGCAAAACTGTAATATTTAAAGGTACGGCGGGGGGGGGGGGGGGAGGAAACAGGGCAGACGGGAGAGGAGGGTTGCTGGACATGGTGGGAGAGGAGGGTTGCTGGATGGAGGGAAGGGGAGAGGAGGGTTGCTGGATATGGTGGAAGGGGAGAGGAGGGTTGCTGGATGGAGGGAAGGGGAGAGGAGGGTTGCTGGACATGGTGGAAGAAGGGGAGAGGAGGGTTGCTGGATGGAGGGAAGGGGAGAGGAGGGTTGCTGGATATGGTGGAAGAAGGGGAGAGGAGGGTTGCTGGATGGAGGGAAGGGGAGAGGAGGGTTGCTGGATATGGTCGAAGAAGGGGAGAGGAGGGTTGCTGGATGGAGGGAAGGGGAGAGGAGGGTTGCTGGACATGGTGGAAGAAGGGGAGAGGAGGGTTGCTGGATGGAGGGAAGGGGAGAGGAGGGTTGCTGGATATGGTGGAAGAAGGGGAGAGGAGGGTTGCTGGACATGGTGGAAGAAGGGGAGAGGAGGGTTGCTGGATGGAGGGAAGGGGAGAGGAGGGTTGCTGGATATGGTGGAAGAAGGGGAGAGGAGGGTTGCTGGATGGAGGGAAGGGGAGAGGAGGGCTGCTGGATATGGTGGAAGAAGGGGAGAGGAGGGTTGCTGGATGGAGGGAGGGAAGGGGAGAGGAGGGTTGCTGGATATGGTGGAAGAAGGGGAGAGGAGGGTTGCTGGACATGGTGGAAGAAGGGGAGAGGAGGGTTGCTGGATGGAGGGAAGGGGAGAGGAGGGTTGCTGGACATGGTGGAAGAAGGGGAGAGGAGGGTTGCTGGATGGAGGGAAGGGGAGAGGAGGGTTGCTGGATGGTGGGAAGGGGAGAGGAGGGTTGCTGGACATGGTGGAAGAAGGGGAGAGGAGGGTTGCTGGATGGTGGGAAGGGGAGAGGAGGGTTGCTGGATATGGTGGAAGAAGGGGAGAGGAGGGTTGCTGGATGGAGGGAAGGGGAGAGGAGGGTTGCTGGACATGGTGGAAGAAGGGGAGAGGGCAGGGGAGAGGAGAGTTGCTGGACATGGGTGGATGGAGGGGAGGGGAGGGGGGAGAGGAGGGTTGCTGGACATGGAGGGGGAGGGAGGTGTGAGGAAGGAGATGAGATAACAGAAAAGGAAGAGAGTAGAAAAACTGCACATGGATGAAGAAAATAGGCAAAAGCTGGATCCACTGGACAGTCAAGTTTGCGGAGGACCCAGCTTTTACTTACGGATGTAGGACAAGAAATGAAGAAGAAAGGCGGAAAGTAAACAAATAAATGGAAAGGAAGCCCTGGAAACGGAGTTAAGAGGACAGATAGCAGCAGAATCGGATACTGGGCCAGCATGATCAGAAAAACAGTCACCAGACAACAAAGGTAGAAAAAAAATCATTTTATTTTCATTATAGTGTTTGGAATATGTCCACTTTGAGAATCAGGTGCTCAACATTAAAAGTTTATATTTATTTACTTATTTATGGCATTTTATCCCACATTAAACATGAATTAAATTGGAACCTGGGATCATTTAATTTTTTTTTCCTGGAGACAGTAATGCATTGCCCCCCACCCCCAGGCTCTCTCCCCGGCTATAGCCAGCTCTGCAATTTTGAGGGGAGGTGCAGAGGTGGACCAGGGAGAGAGCCTATTGTTAAACATTTACCAGCACACCACTGTCTAGTGCCCACCCATCCAACCTGTTGGCCCACCCAAAAATTGACTTCTGGCTACGCCACTGCTTCCCACCACCACCTCTACCCTTCCAACCCAAACAATAGCTGACTTCTACTACCCCAAGGAATCCTAATCCACCCTGTTAAAATGTCCAGGGGTACAAAATACAACCCGTTCTATATGCCCTAGACTGGAGAAATATGCCCTATGAAGCACTGTTATGATTTTTTAATCTGTGGATGAATAAGAAGTCATCATCAATCTCGGGTTTCAGTCTAGCTCTCCAGTCTTCCATAGTCCTTCCTGCAATAGAAGATGCCTTCTTAGAAGATGTGCTGGTAGCAGGATGTAGAGGATCCCCCATGCAAATTTTGCTAGCTGTGACCAGCATATTTGCTTGTTTTTCCGAAAAATAAAAATATTGTCATCTGCATCAATCAAACATAAATAACAGTCCAGTTCATTAACAGACTTCAAAGTAGAAAGTGACATGGGGACAAAGTTTGTCCCCATCCTCACGGGCACTGTCCCCATCCCTGCCCCGTCCCCGTGGGATCTGTCCCTGTCCCCACCCTGTCCCTGTGGGATCTGTCCCCGCCCCATCCCTGTGGTTACTGCTGGTCCCCGTCCCTGTGTCGTTCTCTACCTTTAATCCCTCCGGTGGACAGCTGCTTAATTAGAACACCTTTCTCTAACCTGGACATTCCTGAAACAGATCTAAATAAGGACATCCTTCTTTTTAGACATGGCAATTTTTACCCCTTTGGTAATTGCTGTTGGACATGCAAATTTCAGGCCTAGTTCTGCCCAAAACACACCGAGAACACACCCCCTTGCTACATGGACGTACTGCAGTGTTGGATGTCCCTATTCCGCCTTTGCAAAATCAGGATTTGGACATTTCAAGCACATGGATGTCCATTTTGGCCTTTTGAGACATCCACATGCTTCAAAAATGAGTGCCATAGGGTATTAAATGTCAGAATAAGAGGGGTCTTTATTTGATGTATCATTTTATTTGTTTATTTGTTGCATTTGTATCCCACATTTTCCCACCTATTTGCAGGCTCAATGTGGCTTACATGGTACCGTGAAGGCGATCGCCAATTCCGGTATGACAAATACAGAGTGATATTGTGGCATAGAAAAAGTTCATGTGTGACAGACACATTAGGGAATTGAAAGGAAGAAGAGTTATGTTCAGTTCGAGTATTAGTTTCGTCGTGTTGCAGGGTTTGGGCATCAGGTTGGATCATTAGGGTATGCCTTTTTGAGCAAGTTAGTTTTTAGTGATTTCCGGAAGTTTGATAGGTCAAACTTTGTTTTCACGGCGTTTGGTAGTGTGTTTCATAGTTGCGTGCTTATATAGGAGAAGCTGGATGCACAGGTTGATTTGTATTTGAGTCCTTTGCAGCTTGGGTGGTGGAGGTTTAGGTATGTGCGTACTACAGTTAAATTTTTGAAGGGGATCTTGCTGATATTAGCAGCCAGTGTTCCTGCTGTAATAAAGGTGTCATATGGCCCCATAATACCTTCTACCTTCTTACAAAATTGACTTTTTATGCAACCCATCTCGCCTAGCCACTCAAAGTTATCCGCTTTCTCCAAACTCTTTGCCTTACCCAAAACTTTTTCAAATAACACACATATACACACACACAGAGTTTAATCCCCTTCTAGTTAGGACTAGGAAGCTGAAATAGGGTCTAATTGCCACCAACTGCTAATGGATTTCTCTTTCATATTAAGTAGGCGAGAGTGATACAGCTGTTAAAAGATGTTCTGATATGAATCTTGGCAGTGGTGAACAGCTTGCATATTGGAATCCACACCCTTAGATGTTGTTTGATTTAAATTAATGTACCGGAAATAATTTGTATGCATGAACACAGTGAGCAGACGAGAAAATCGCTTTCGTGTGCTGTCTTCTCACAGCTCTTCAGTGGGAAAAAGCGTGTTTGTGCTAGCATTTTGAAATAACCCCACCCCGGGCTGCTGTTGCTGAAAGTTCATTTGTGTTCACGTCTATTTAAAGTGACAGAGTTGCTGCCTTCAAGAGATTTTCCTGTCCAAGGCCCCCCCTTCCCAAGACTCTTCTCAGTACTTCTCCAGTGTCTTTCACGCATTAAGGGTTCCCTGACACTGAGGGATTCTCCTGGACAACTTTCCCAAGGAATTTCTGTATCCAAACTGGGTGCCCAAATCCTTTGGCACATAGGATGAATAACACCACTTGTACTGGACATTCTATTTCCTAGTACTGGTCCCAGGGGCGTAGCTACGGGTGGGCCTGGATGGGCCCAGGCCCACCCAGTTTTGTCTCAGGCCCATCCTCACCTTCTCCCACCCCCGCCGTAGCGCTGCCTCCTCTCCTGCACTTCACGGTCTCTGTCTCCCACCCTCGTGGCAGCGCTTTCAATTTGCTATCAGCGCTGCCTGCCTGACAGCTGACAGACGCGGCGCGACGTCCTCCTGCTCCGGGGCCTTCCCTCTGCCGCGTTGATTCAACTTCCTGTTTACGCAGGGTGGATTGCACGCGGCAGAGGGAAGGTCCCGGAGCAGGACGTCGTCACGCCGTGTCTGTCAGCTGTCAGGCAGGCAGCGCCGATAGAGCGCTGCCATGGGGGTGGGAGACGAAGACCATGAAGTGCAGGAGAGGAGGCAGCGCCACGATGGGAGAAGGTGAGTGGAGGCAGCGCCGATAACTTGAAATGTGCTGGACCGTGTGTGTGTGGGGGGGGGGGGGGTTGTAGTGCCCACCCATCCAACCCGCTGGCCCACCCCAAAATTGTCTTCTGCCTAAGCCACTGACTGGTCCTAGGTCCAACAGCAATACTCCAGGCCTTCGGTCTTCCTCCACAAGTTTACAAAGTTTCAATGAATTGTACTATATTATCAGCGAAGGAAACAGAGAAGGGGCGTAGCCAGACAATAGATTTTGGGTGGGCCTAGGCAAGAAGAGGGTGGGCACCAAGTGTTCCCCCCCTCCCCCAACCACCACCAACTGACGGGAAAATGCTTCTTTCCACCCTGGCAGTCTGCAGCAGGCATGCGCTGAAAACTGAGCATGCTCAGGTTCCAGTATAGTGGAGAGTAGCGCTTTTGTTACCATCAGGGGAAGTCTTCAGCTGGCCAAGCTTGGGATCCCCACCTGCTACCGCTACACGTGTGCTACTGTTGGGTGGGTCTGAGCCCTAAATGAGTGGGCCCTGGCCCTCCCAGGCCCAAACTTCCACACCTCAAAGCACAACAAAAAACACAGTGGAGATAACCAAAGAAACCAGAGTGCAGCCAAACACACTGGACACTAAAATAAAGTACTTAAAAAAATGTTCTCTGTCTCCGCAGCTCTCTTGCATTGGGTACTGGGTGCAGGATGATCCTTCGATCAGGAATTTTGGGCCTCTGTGATGTCTCTCTGCAGGGCAGGAATGCAGAAACTTGTACCTACTAACCTTTCTTTAAGAAAACATTAAAGGAAGACCCTGCCTCCCTGGGTGTATAAGTCCTAGTCAGTGACTTCTTGGCAGAAAAGCCATATTTTGCTATTTCAGAAAATAAAATAATTATGTTTTCCCTATTCTAATCCTGGTGAAAAACAGGCTCAGGCTCTTCTCAGCTCACTCATGCCACACAACATACAAACTGTAGTCATTGAGGGGCATTTTCGCTGTGACATCTAAGTCCAACTTTGGCTGCTTTGCACAAAACGTCCAAAATCCGAATAACAAATAAAGTCATTTTTGAAAAAGAAAAACGTCTTCTTTTTTTTTTTCAAAAATACTGTTTTAAACAAGGTTTTGTGTTTTGGACATTTTGTTTTTTGTCCCATTTTTGACAAAAAAACGAATAAGTGCAAAACATAGAGATTTGTGCCATTGGGATGTAGGAGGAGCCAGGATTTTTAGTAGACCAGCTGCAGTAAAAAGGTCCCTGTACTAGCGCTGACGGCCATTTCTGTCCCATGCCAGGGCCCCTTTTACCACAGCGGATGAAAGTAACCAAAAATGAAATGGCCGTGCTGTAAGTTTGCACTTGCTACACAGCCATTTCGTGGGGGAGCTCTTACCGCCACCCATTGAGGTGGTGGTATGGGCTCCCGAGCTAACCCGGCGGTAACTGGGCAGCTATTCTCAAAAGACAAACGTTTTTCTTGAATTCAGGATTCTTTTCTGTTCTGTACTCACTCACAGACTTCTTTGTCACATCTAAACCTAGTACTCTTAAAGGAAATCACTTTCAATTTTCTCTCTGATTTCCCCCAAACTCAAGCTCACCAACTCCACACATCCAGCCAGTACCTTAGCTCAGTCCCAGCTGCCAACCTTTTTCCAGGTGACATCGCTCAGCTCCAAGCAGGCTCATGCACCTGAGGGTTCTAATCCCTGCACATGCTGCGTAGCACTGCTTTATTAAACATCCACAAACTTTAAAAACATTCACACCCTCAATCATACCTCAGAGCTCTGCCATAAAACAGTCACCCATTTCATACTCTCGCCACATGCTCGCTACAGCCTTACTGCATGCAGCTCCAACTTGCAGCACCTACCTCCTCACTACTGCCCCCAGCCACAGCACTGTCCAGCAGCCAAGCAGCCTATCAGCCAGCTCACCTCACAGCCAGAGGCGTAGCTAGGTGGGTCGCCAGGGAAGCGACCTCTCCCCCAAATGGACTTCCGATGGCGCCGATGCCTATTTTTCTCACGATCTGTTGCACGGCACTGTCGGCAGTCCGCTCTCTGCTCCCCCCGTGCCCTCAACCTGGCTACACTTCTGCACAAAGCCAGCACATTCACTACAGCATCACTGCTCAGGCAGCTGTGAACTCCCAGCAGCCATTGCAGCAACTTCTCCTTCCCCACTGCTGCACACTGCCACAGACCCCAGAATCCCTGAGCAAGTAAATTAAAAAAAACAACACATTTTTGTTAGCAAAATCATAAGTTTTAGGTCAAGCTGTACCTGCTGTACACCACCTTGAATGAATGTCTTCATAAAGGCAGTTAATAAATTCCAATTTTCTAACTCCTCTTACTCTCTTACCTATCTATATGCTTCTCTTATACCCTACGCTGTCTATTAAAATGTTCTATTACGTACTGTGTTGACATTGTAAGTAGTGTACTATTGCACACTTTGTATTGTTATTTGAATATTTTTACTACTGTAATTATCTATTGCTCATGTTTTATTCTTACTGTACATCACCTTGAGTGAATTCTTTCAAAAAGGTGGTAAATAAAACCTAATAAATAAATAAATAAATAATATCAACCAGCTCACCTTTATCCCAGGGAAGTAGCTACGTGGGGCCATAGGGGCAAGGGCCCCGTAGATTTGGCCCTGGCCCCCCGCCGCTAACCCCTTTGACCCCCTCTCCCACCACCAACCCTCCCCCGCCGCCACCACCGTCGAGTACCTTTGCTACTGGGGGTCCCCAACCCCCGCCAGCCGAAGTTCTCTTCTCCGGCGCGGCCGCGTTGCTGATCTGCAAGGCTTCTGTTTCTATGAGTCTGACATCCTGCACGTAACGAGGGGGTCAAAGGTGGTAGTGGTGGCAGTAGCAGTGGCGGGGGAGGGGGGGGGTCAAAAATAGCAGGGCGGGGTCAACAGCACTGGGGGGGGGGGGCTAAAATGTGCCCCCTCACCTAGGGCTCTGGACCCCCCTCCCGCCAAAGTCTGGCTATGCCCCTGCTTTATCCACATGTTTATTCACCCCTTCAAAGAAATGTAGTAGATTGGTGAGGCAATATTTCCCTTGACTAAATCCACGTTGGCTTTGGGACTCATTTTCAAAAGAGAAAAATGTCCAAAAAGTGGCATAAATCTGCATTTGGACGTTTTTCTCACACAGGAGTATCCATTTTGCGCCAGTAGCAGTAAAACCATTAGTGGTATCAGCATATACCTATTTCCCACAATGTGTAAACATATATGCTCTCATCCACCACCAATCTTTTTTTTTTTGCAACCAGAGGAGTGTCTTTATTCAACTGGCCAATAAGCTGCCTTTAGTTCTCAGCCAGCCTTTAATGGCGTCCATTTTGTTTTTGTCAGTGTTGATTATTTCCACACTTGAAATTCCTGCCACTTTAAAACCTACTACTGATAGTCAATCTGTCCAACTGATTCATCTTGCCGAATGGCATCCTCCCTTATAAAAAGTAAAGCAATTACGATCACGTTCCTGCTTGTTCTTATTAGAACAGTGTGCTAATTTAAAAAAGAGCTGACAAATTATTATAGAAATGGCTTCAAGCTACCAGGAAGGATATGCCAAGTAACAGGTCTCAACAGGTTGCATCCCTGGTTCATGGTGCTGAGGTTTCATATGGAGTAATAATTTACTGAAAGCTTGGAATAGCAGAAAATAACAAGAACCCATAACATACAGTGCAGACATTTGAGGTGATTTGCACCATTCATTTCTGGCAGCTTACATTGCTATAAAAATGTTTGCTAGAATCTGTATTAATGAAGAGGAGTTTCTGCAGGTCACAATCTAGGTTAGATAGCATGGGTTTGGGAGGGGGCAAGAGAGGGCATTTGTTCCCCTCCCCCTAGATTTCTTAGCTGCTCACTGCTGCTATTCCTCTCCATCCCCGATCCAGCACCTCCCTCCGTGAAGCAGTTCCTCCTGCTTACAAGGCAGCCTGAGAAGACAAAAAAGGGATACAGTCTACAACAGGGTGGGCAACCTTTATGGGGGCCGCATGAACGTCAGTACTATCACTGGCGGACTGCAACATTACATAATGTCAGAACCAGAAATGCACAGAGCTCTAAAGATCTTCTGTGATAAATTGATGGTTATTCTAAAAATATTTACAAGATACAGTATTTAAAAATGCCCAAACTCTGCTTAGTAATGTTTTCAGTGTACACTTTTCCCATAGGCTCATCAACTACATAAAATTCAATGGTGGACTGTGGGTTGGCCACCCCCTGGTCTACAATAAATAGGAATGTGCATTCCTATTGGCCTGCTGCAGAACCTCTTCCAGCCCTGAGAGCAACTGAACTCTCTGGTGTGTCCCAATCCTCAAAGGAAGTGTGTGTCAGAGGGTAAGTTCTAAGGGAAAATGAAAGCCTGTTGACGCTTTAACAGTTCTTGACATTGTTGTACTCAAGTACTCTGATACATTCTGTCCCACTGTATATAAGGCAGTTCTCATCAGCACCATCCTCCCTATTACTACTTGCTCCACAGAAAGCTTTGTTGGGCAATACAAACCCACCACCATATCACCTTGAATAAATTCCTCCCTACGTTCATGTGAGATAGGTATCATGACTCTCATAATTTGGCAGTCTGTTTAAACTACCGAGCCCTTGTATCACAGCAATGTGGTAATTCCAAAGTGTGTCAGACCAAAAACGGGAGGGTAAATACTTCCACAGCAATCAAGCAGGCAACCAAAAGGTGGAAGAATGTTCCAAGAAACTACCAGAATGGCAAATGTCTACCAAAACGTTTCTTCTCCACTAGAAGCCACATATATCATTTTGGACCCAGATGATACATGTGACTTCTAGTGGAGAATAAACATTTTGGAAGACATTTGCCATTCTGGTAGTTTCTTGGAACATTCTTCCACCTTTTGGTTGCCTGCCAGTTCCAAAGTATGGTCGTCCCAGCAAGTTATAAGCAATTTGGGTGCGCCTACAGTGGCTATACTGTACAACACGAAAAAAGGGGAACCAACGAACTGGCTGTACTGTGGTATGGAAGCTATTTCCCATTCAGTGGTTTTCAATGGGTTTTATCATCCAGGCATAAGTAGAAGGGACAAACAAAAGCAGGGAGAATATAGTTCTTAAATCATTATCTTCCTGAAGCGTATTTCAGTTCCTCTCAGTAAAAGGGAATTAGCACATAGGAGGCAATAATCCATAAGATCATGCCGGTGCCAATAACGAAAGTACTTTTTTCTCCATATAATTCTTTGGTCTGAAACAATGTGGGTTGTTTGATTATACAAAACTAAGCATATTTTAATCTCCCTATCCTCTCCCTGTTTCTGGAACCACCTCTGTAGTCCCTAGTTAAAAATATGCATAGTGTCAAGAAACGGATGTATTTGAACCACAGTGAGATTGGGTGACAACCAACGAAAGTGGCCATACCCACAGGTGAAATACTATTTTACCTAGCAGAAAAGCTGCTGATTACTGCCCTCTAAGTGGCTTTCCTTGTCAAATCCAAGTCCAATTGTAGTCATTTGGCTGAATAAATCTAAAATTCCCATTCCGAACATAGCCATTTTTGAACCAGAAAAACGTCTTTTTTTGTTGTTTGTTTCAAAAACAATTGCTATTTTCCAGACATTTTTGTGCTCAGAATGTATTTCTTTAGGTACCATTAAAAAAAAAAATGTCCTAGAGAAAAGTGCACAAAAACAAGCCATATGGATGGCTGTGTGGCACCATTCCTGGTAAACTAGCCACACAGCCATCCCAGCAGAGCAGAAGGGCAGCCTAGTGGTCAGTGCAGTGGACGTCACATAAAGACATCCAGGTACAAATCCCACCTTGACAACCCTTATTTTGTATTGTGAGCCCTCCAAGAACCAGTGGCGTAGCTACGTGGGGCCACGGGGCCTGGGCCCCCGTAGATTTGGCCCTGGACCTCCTTGCTGATGACCCTCTCAACTCCCCCTCCCCGCCGCCGTCAGCTACCTTTGCTGGCGGGGGACCCCAACCCCCGCCAGCCGAGGTCCTCTTCTTCTGGTGCAAGGCTTCATTCTGTTTCTGTGAGTCTGACGTCCTACACGTAGAACCCCGATGCCAACTCCGAGCTGGTGTTAGGTTTCCAGTGGCAAGGGTGGTTTTGTTTTGGGCACCAGTCTCTGAACATTGGGAGGGAATAAGAAATGACCTCATTAACATCTGTTTGACTACATTTAAATACTATTTGCTATAATCTTTGGCACACAGGTTGTTGCCCGTGCTAGAACCTTCTGAACTTTCTGCAATGATTTTTGCCGGTGCTAGTCCAGCGCTAATCAGCTTTAGCACCAGTGTTAGGTTCTGAGCATTGGCCCACCAGAAATTAAGCTCTGAGAAACAGCCACCACGCCTGAGCCTGATCTATACAACTGCTGTATGCTAGAAAATTAGTTCACTGCCTCAAGGAAACCTCCTTAAGGACTGGCCTTTGGTTGTCTGTCTTGACCGTTTCATACAAGATGAACATACCTTCACAAGAAGCAGTCTTGCACCTGGCTGTAATGGTTTGGTGCTCCCACATCCTTAACAAGGAGATTAGTCTTTGTAATCAGGTGTAGCCAGCACTCCAGAGTGAATCACCAGGGTGGGTGAACTTTTACACCTCCTGGAAAAGACAGAAAGAAGATAAGGGGAGATGAATTTGGACTGGTTCTATCCTTTTATCCTGAAAATGTGTGGGACTTCGGATCCCCTTGGCAACTTAGATAGAGTGCATTCCTTTTCCTTACTATACATATGTTTAGTTTCCAGGGAAAGCAAGGCCTGTGAAACTAGGGAACTGAGAAATCCCTTACTTTGACATATGCACATTCCAGGTGACTATTTACTAATATACAGATACACTTCCAAAAGAGTCAGTGAATGATTGCTTCAGCATTAGATGGCATTCACTCACACATTTACTATCAAAGAGCTAGCTTGATAGCTCATAGTACTGGGTACTGCGATAAAAGAGAGATAAATTTGCATGCAAATCTCTGTCATGCATATTCATTGTGGGTGTCCTAAAAACCTGACTTAGAGGGAACATTGGTCCATAATAGCTGAATAGACACACCACCAGTCTCTAGACCTAAACTTCATGGACATCTTTGCTGCAGTCTGCCATATTTCACCCCATCCTGTATCAGCATCTATAACCAGTTTGGCTGTTGCTTTTACTACTACTACTACTTATCACTTCTATAGCGCTACAATGCATACGCAGCGCTGTACACCATATTCGAAAAAGACAGTCCCTGCTCAAAGAGCTTACAATCTAAATAAGACAGGTAAACAGACAGAACAATTAAGAGGTAAGGGAATTAAAGAGGTAGGGTACAGGGCAAGTGAGTAGTGGCTAGGCGTCAATTAAGGAGGTAGGGTACAGGGCAAGTGAGTAGTGACTAGGAGTCAAAAGCAGTGTCAAAGAGGTGGGCTTTTAACCTGGACTTAAAGGTGGCCAAAGACGGGGCTAGACGTACAGGCTTTTAGTGTCTGTAATGTTGGCATTACATTAGTTAGCATGTTGGTGCTCTCTCCCGTTTGCAGCCGCTTTGCCACACAATTGAAACATTAAAACTGTAGGGTTCTGTATCTATGGTTCAAACATTAGCTATGTAGATACAGAGTAGGACTGCAGGAGGGTCAGGCAGCAACAGCCTGCACCCACTGGACCTCTTCCACCAACCTGAAGTGTGGCCTTTGCTGCCAAAAGTGCGCTGAGTGAGGCCCATGGCCAAGGGCTGGGTCAAGTTTTGTAATGGATATTAAAACAGGGTGAAAATCAGAAACAGTACGACTATCTTGGATCAAAGCAAAATATCACCAAAATGTCGGCATCACCACCATTAAAATGGTCTATTCTTTCTTTGTTATCATCCCCAAAGAGGCGTCCTCAATTCATGTGGGTGTAATAAAAAAGGGATTATCCTATCCTAATGATCCTCATGCCACTCAAAATGGCCAGTGTAGGATGTGGGCAGAACTAAAGAATGAGACAACATGGAAGCGAGGGGACTCATTCAGCCTGGGCACTAGGAACATGGACATTCTGGAGCTCTTAGATCACTGCTTAAAGAAGAGGCCCTGATTTCAAAAGAGCTTGCATCAGATATCCTATATAATAAAACGCACCTCCAACGTTCTGAAGCCGAGAAAGTGAAGCCTTGAAGCATTCCTGCAATGTTCCGGAACTACGTGTCGTCAATTGAGGAGATGGAGCCTTACAGAGCACACAAATGCTTTTGAGCACTAACGAACAATAATTGGTGTTAACAAGCACTTAATTCGCAGTAATTAGGAGTTATGCACGGCTCTGCCCTATTACATATTCTATAAGATGTGTGCGTAAATATCATAACATGCAACTCCAAAGGGGGCATGGCCATAGGCGGGTCAGGGCGTTCCCAGAAATTAGGCACGCTATAGAATACCTGAATTTGCAAACCTAGCTGCCATCAGTTGGGGGCCAATATTTACACTAGCGATTGGCAGGTCTAAAAGCTGGCGCCCAAAGGTAGGTGTGAAATGTATCCTGTAAAGAACAGTCTGCACAAAATGCCCTACAGAATATTAGCTTTGCCTGGATCATCCTGGCACTTAACTATGGGTAACTACTACTAATATGCAACTAAACGCATAGGCTTAATCCTAGTGGAAACTACAAATAATCACCTCTTTTGCCCTTTATTAGGTATGTGTTCATTTGTGTATTTTATATGTGATCTTTTACATGTTACTGGTGTCCACTAGATATTTACATGTTTGTAATTTATTCTGGTCACAACACGTTAGAAGTATTCATATATAAACATACTGGTGATATGTTTGTTAATTACACCAGGTGTCACTTTTATCTGCCACTATTGATTTTTTATATGCATTATGACTTACTGTAGTCAATGGTTTTTGTTTGGTATGTTATTTTATTTAAAATTTTATATTGTTCATTTACTATTATTAAAGATTCTTATTGTTTAAGTGTTTTTAAGTATTTTCCAGAATTTTATATGGTGCTAGAATTGTTAGTATTTTAAATGTTTTTAATGATGATTTTAGATTTATTTTCATGTTGATTTTAACTTTATTCTCTGTGTGTCTGCTTAACAGTGTACTGTAAACCCCTGATGCAGCCTTTTAAGGCGAAACGTGGCCACGTCGGGTATCTGGCAATAAATCATCTCAGCTGAATATCATTTAGTCCGCTTTTTTTTGTTTGATAATTTATTTGTGAGCAGATTGTTGCCTCTTCTGTTTATCTGTTTGCATAAAATGCCCTACAGAATACTAGTTTAGCGTGGATCATCCTGGTGCTTAACTTTGGGTAACTACTGCTGATATGCAACTAAATATATATGCTTAATCCTAGTGAAAACTATAAATAATCAACTGCAAAAGTGTTGCCAGATAAACCACACACCGAAAACAGAAGCGGAGTCTTTGTATTACTCTATGACACTGCAGTAACCAGCACTGCCCCTGAGGACATTTGAATGGGAGTGAAATGGGCCTCTTTAAAAGATAAGTGCTGCACTGTCTTGGTGTCGTTTTATTGCACAAATTAAATTTAAATGGAGTGAAAAAATAATAAAATGACAAAAAAATGAGGAGTTTTTATGACCAATGATTGAAAGGTGGCTTCATATGAAGATACAGCTATGCTGCCATTGCATCTATAGTCTGACCCGGTAGAGGTCTCTGAGATCTTTTCTCCTCTGAAAATGCAACAGTTGATGGGCAAAATGTCACAGTAGTAACAAGTAGAGCCTTTATATAGTGTGTGGTTTATCTGGCAACACATTTGCAGTTGCTTAACTTTGACTGCCATTTATTGAATCTAGTCCAAAGTGTAAACATCAGCAGGTCTTACTCAAATTTATATTGGTTTTATATGCACTGTTTTGTTTTATTTAGTGAGTTTCTATAAATTATTCTTGTGAATCACCTAGACTTGCACTGTCTATAATACATAGATTGTCTTCTGTTCTACTAGATCACCTTGTAGAGAAAGAAACAATCTTTGTATTACAATGATATGTATTATTTAATAATGACCATTAGTATGTTACATAGTGAAAAACATAAACCCAATAATTACAAATTAGATTGTAAGCCTTCTGGGGACAGGAAAATCCTTACTGTACCTGAATGTAACTTGCCTTGAGCTATTACTGAAATGGCATGAACGAAATCCAAACACATAAACAAAGTCCTTACCTAAAGATCTGCTAGTCCAAAGCTCAATATACTGATGTAATGAGACTAATTCAGTGGTCATGCAATGAGTTGGAGCAGAGGTAATTAGACTGCAAAATCTGATCCTTTGAGTTTCTGTGTTCTGAGATCACACTATAGGCTCAAAAAAGAGGTGTTAACCAGCAACGGGAGTCTTATATTCTTTTCTTTCCCTTTATTTCATTCTAGTAAAAAAGGCCCGTTTCGAACAGAAAGGAAACAGGCACTAGCAAGGTTCCAGGGCCCCTCCCCCTCCTGTTCCCCCTCCCCCCCTCCTCCCCCCTCACTCCCCTCCTCCTCCCCCTCACCCCACCCCCTCTTCTCCCTCCCCCTCCCCTCACCCCCTTCTTCTCCCTCCCTCCTCCTCCCCCTCCCGACACCCCTCCTCCTCTGACCCCCCTCCTCCCTTCCTCCTCCCCCTCCCCCTCTCCCCTCTCTCTCGTCTCAGGACCCCCCACCCTCTCTCATCTCAGGACTCCCACCCTCTCTCATCTCAGGACCCCCCACCCCTTCCCTCTCATCTCAGGACCCCCCTCCCCCCTCTCTCTGTGATTTCAGCTGTTCCTCTGGTCCTGCCCTCATTTCCTGTTTGCGGAAACTGAGAGCGATTGCGATTGCCTGGGGTTGGTCCCTTCTCCTTCTGACGTCGCGTTTCTTTCCCTGGCAACTATACAGAGTTCCCTCAAGGGCAGGGCAGTGATCGGGAGTGTGATTACGAACCCTACGAACACTACACGGCTTCACTGCCACACTGCCACGGAGTCAGCTTCAGAACGTTGGAGGTGCGAATTATTAGATTAGATTAGCACAGTACCAGTTGGCAGATGAAGACCCCTCTATCCACCAGTCTGTCCAGTTGACCCTGCCCACTGTGTCTCATTACAGACCCTCATCTGCTTTTCTTGCCCTTCCCACTAACCTCTGTATCTGTCCCCAGTATGTATGCTTTAATTATGTCACTGGGTTGCTGCCGCTGCTGGTGATAAGTACATAAGAACATAAGTAGTGCCATACTGGGAAAGACCAAAGGTCCATCTAGCCCAGCATCCTGTCACCGACAGTGGCCAATCCAGGTCAAGGGCACCTGGCATGCTCCCCAAACGTAAAAACATTCCAGACAAGTTATACCTAAAAATGCGGAATTTTTCCAAGTCCATTTAATAGCGGTCTATGGACTTGTCCTTTAGGAATCTATCTAACCCCTTTTTAAACTCCGTCAAGCTAACCGCCCGTACCACGTTCTCCGGCAACGAATTCCAGAGTCTAATTACACGTTGGGTGAAGAAAACTTTTCTCTGATTCGTTTTAAATTTACCACACTGTAGCTTCAACTCATGCCCTCTAGTCCTAGTATTTTTGGATAGCGTGAACAGTCGCTTCACATCCACCCGATCCATTCCACTCATTATTTTATACACTTCTATCATATCTCCCCTCAGCCGTCTCTTCTCCAATCTGAAAAGCCCTAGCCTTCTCAGCCTCTCTTCATAGGAAAGTCGTCCCATCCCCACTATCATTTTCGTCGCCCTTCGCTGTACCTTTTCCAATTCTGCCTCACAGTCAACAAATATTTCCTCTAAAATGTTCTCTGTTTAACTGCAAGTCTTGTCCCCTTGTCTTTAAGTATCTCTTACTGTGGAGCAGGGTGCCATCTTGTACTTTACTGATATGTTAGACTGAAAAAAAGTTCCATCATCATTTCTTGCAAGAAGATGGGATAGGCATACACAGTGCATTTGTTCTAGCAAAAAAGGTGCCGGTACTCAAATGCCAGGCTACCGTTCAGGGGTGGGGTAATCACTGAGGGACCCACCCCACAATAGCGAGGCCCCCTGCAACCAGTCATAGAATCTATGACAAGGCAGAATTGGTGTGTAGAGCCTGAGCTCTTTCATTAAAACTTGGGGACCATGGGTCAATATTAGCAGACAATGAGAAAGGTGCCGGTACTCAGTACCCCCAAGTACCCCCTCAAAAAAAGCCCTGGGCAAACAGGCAGCACAGAGCAAAGCTCCACAATATTTTGGAGTGCAATCAGAAAAGCTGGCAGATATGCTTTTTCTAAAATGCAGCAAGGAAGAGTATTTGGGAACTGAAAGATAGCTTACGCAAGTACTACGAGAATGTGGTTTAGAGAGCTCAATATTGCCTGTATTCTTGAAGTATTATTTTACAGTCAGGAATCTATTAAGCAACATCAGGAAATACTTTTTCATGTAGAGGGTGCTGGATGCCTGGAATGCTCTTCTACGGGAAGTGATAGGGTAGAAAACAGTGACAGAATTTAAGAAGGCATGGGATAAGCACAGAGGGGTCAATATTCAAAAGGGTTTAACTGGACAGGAGAATCTCCTACCCAGTTAAACTCCTCTGAACTGGGCATTAGCTGGGTTATTACCACTGAATATTGCCTGTGTCTGCCCAAACATTGTCCAGTTAGGGCCGGGGTAGTCCGGGGGCAGAGCCAGCACTAAACCGGTTACTGGCGATATCCGGTCCGCTAACCAGTTGAGTAAGCAGATAAAGTTAGGACATCCTATCTTTATTCAACACACTAACTGGGCACTGAATATTGGGTGGTACATGGTTAGTTTTGGGTGACTGCTGTAACCTGGATATTCAATGCCAGTGCCTGGACGTGGCCTGGCATTGAACATCTCAGTTAAACCCATGACTGTATGCAGCTTAAAATCTTCTGACCACTGTCGGCTGAATGTTACCTCCAGAAGCTAATGCCATGAAGATGGAATAAGGATATAGAACCCTTCCACTCAAAGTAAGATTTAAATATCTTTCACACTTTAAATACGTAAAAAACAAAAACAAAAATGTAGCTACAACCCTAAAGACAAAGCTGGGGGGTGGGGTGGGGTGGAGGAGATTATCTGTACGGAGTGGCAGGTTACAACTCTGGCCGCCTTTCTGGGCAGACTGGATAGGCCATGCAGGTCTTTACCTGTCATCATTTACTATGTTACTATGTAAAAAAACTCTGGGCTTTCATTAGGTCTGTTCCTCTAATTCAGTTCAGATTTGTCTCATAAACTTAAGCCAGAAGTCTCATCAAAGTAGTTGTTATATAATTAGACCTTTGGAACCTAGCTCATGATAACCACACCCCTCCCCAGCAATTCCTTTATGAAAAGTCCACAGTGTGAGGGCTGTTATTTTGTCCTAGCTCGGCTGACCATAGATTTCTCATTGCTGAATGCTGAAAAAATACTTTTGGTTAACTCAAGAACTAGGTTGTTTGTTTTGACTGACTGCAATGTTTAGAACAGTCTTTTGTTTCTGTAAGAAACTCAGAGGTGTTTCTCATTTAAAACTGTAATGGTCTGATTCGTTCCGGAGTTTGTTATTCAGCCTTTACAGCACTCTGCAGATTTTTCAGAGAATGCACCATGAAGGAGGGCAAAGCCCATCAATTAAAGATTACATTTTATGGAGCAAATTAAACTTGCCGCTGCCATGAGAAAATGAATCAAGGTGCCTCAGCTCTCAAAAAAGCATGTTTTCTGAAACAACATTAAACACCTTTTTTCAAACCAGCCCTTTTCAGATGACAGTTCTTATTAATAAAAGGGGGTGTATTTGTACATGACAAAATCAAGTCAGAAGGTAATTAGCACAGGACCAGCAGGTCTGGTATTGTTAATTGTCCTAGAGCAGCCCCTTTCTTACAGGGTTCTGTAAAATATAGTAGCACTCATAAGAACATAAAAGTACTGGGACAGACTGAAGATCTAGTATCCTGTTTTCAACAGTAGCCAATCCAGGTCACAAATACCTAGCAAGATCCTAGAATATTACACCAGGTTTTATGCTGCTTATCCTAGAATATGAAGTGGATTTTCCCATCTTAATAATAGTTTATGGACTTTTCTTTTAGGAAAGTATCCAAACCTTTTTTAAAACCCTGATAAGCTAACTGCTTTTACTACATTCTCTGGCAACGAATTCCAGAGTTTAATTAATTACTTGAGTGAAGAAATATTTTCTCCAATTCGTTTTAAATGTACTACTTTGAAGCTTCTTTGCATGCTCCCTAGTCCTAATATTTTCACTCCACTCAGTAATTTATAGACCCCTATCATATCTCCCCTCATCTGTCTCTTCTCCAAGCTGAAGATCCCTAGCCGCTTTAGCCTTTGCTCATAGGGAAGTTGCCTCATCCCCTTTATCATTTTCATCACCCATCTCTGTACCTTTTCTAATTCCACTATATCTATTTTGAGATGCAGTGACCAGAACTGCACACAGTATTCAAGGTGCAGTTGGACCATGGAGAGATACAAAGGCATTATAACATTGTCTGAACTCCAGAACATGTTTGCCCAGTTATGATATGGTGCATCTTTTGGCCAAGGTTTTACCATTGTGTCACTTCTAAAAAAGGAGAAATTCCGTAAGAAAAACTGAGAAAGAAGAATTTGTGCATAATGCTTCCTGGGACTTGTGTGCAAACCTTGTGAACTGCTATGGATTTACAGCCTGTCTCACTGACACAGACTACTGTGGATTCTTTTGGATTCGTAATAAGTAAATTAAAACCTTTATTAGAGGAGCTAAATTCTACAATGATTAAGATGTGTACAATGGTTAGCACATATACACACAATGATTAGCTATATAAACAATCATTACATCACTGGTCTCTACATTTTAGACCAGGAAAAGAAGCAATAATTACATCACTATACATACAATCATCACTGGTCTCCATCATCCAGGCTAGTAGGAAAGAGTCTGCTGAGACCTACTTCCTGGCAAAATCTTACCAAAAAGAGAGACTTCACTAGAGACACCCTGTATTTGTTCACACCGGAGCCTGCAAAGGCCTCTCCGGTACTATGTAAGCCACATTGAGCCTACAAATGGGTGGAAAAATGTGGGATACAAATGTAACAAATAAATAAATAAAAATAAATAAAACATCAGCTGTGGGGGGGGGGGGGGGGGGGGGGGGGGGGGGCGCTTTACAGCGAGAGCTAGGAGCTTTTGGACCAGGAACAGATCTTCTGTGCAGCATGTACGTTACTCATAGATGAGCTCCCACTCTGCTGTGACAAGCCCTCCCTTTTTATTAGGCACTGAACCCATGTCCAGAGCTAAGGAAAATTACAGAATGCTTCTCTGCTTAGGTCTGTGGGAACGTGGTCACATGATTTCCAACTCCAGGTGGCCAGGCTGGACCTGGAAACAAGAACCATCCTCCCCTTCACATACCAAATTAGTTAGAGCTGTGTCTTATCTTCTGCTTTCACACAATCAAAGTTAAACCATTTTTAAACTTCTAATCAACAATACAGACCCCGAGTGCACTGGTCGGTCCAGACAAGGTTGAAAAACAGTCTTTAAAATTCACTTCCATTACAATCAGTCCTTGATTTTCAACTCTGTCTGAACGACAGTCCATACATAAGTTATTACTCTACATCAGGTAAAACAACAACAAAAAAGTAATAAAATAGATTATACAAATGGATAATATACTGAGCACTAATTTCAACAAACATACTAAAATTAGCAGGACGTATAATCCAAGGGCAAATAGTAATAATGCTGCCCACTAATAACTAACCAAAATTTAGTATTACAAATAATACACATTGCTTAGTTACACTAAACTACACAATTTGCCCTTAACAAAAGAGGTCAGTGCACAAGGCAATATTTGAAATTATTACTCAGGTTGTGGAAGGAACCCACCGGTGAAATTCACCTGCACAAGTATTCAGAGTTAGTCATCTTGAGCCTTATTCCGTTGTATAAGGGCAAATAAATGTTACAATATGCAAGTAGTAAATTATGCTATATTAATTTCTACTTGTAAACTATCTGAGTATAATAAAAAAAAACCTTTATCATATTGCAAAATAATAAATTGATTTGTGTCAGTCCTAATACATTTTGTTTTGTCTAAAGTTTCAGCATCAATAGCATTTATTATCTCTACACTTATACCAAAAGCTCTTAACAATGTATCATACCAAGCTCATTGTACTCTACAATTAAGGCAATTAAAAGTACTACAGTTTTTACTCAGGTCTTCATAGGTGTAATGTTCACACAAGAAGAATATAAACATTTGCTAATAACACATTGGTGGTGTAAATGTCAACAATGTCCACATTTTTTGGGTCAACAATGCTGTATTGACTGTCTCTGCCTTGTGCAAGTCATATTAAACTCATTCATATGACAGGACTTCTTTCCATATTTGAGTGTTGTTGACAGTTGCCACAGGACACATAACATGTGTAATTATCTTGTTGTCAGATTTCACTCTGATTCTTCCACTGCCAAATCAGCTTGCCTTGTCTTTTGGTGGTAAGATGTAGTCGTCCACCGGGGGTAATGGCAATACTCAAAGACACCATAAGAAGGAGGATTATACTGAATCTTACAAGGATCTATAAATGAAACATATTAACAAATTAATTACTCTCTAAGATAACATTTATTCGCTAGGACATAAGTCCATTTTCCCTGCCCAGATCGGAGGATCAGGATGGTATTGTCCGCTCCGTGAGCAATAATTTCAGCAGGCTGTGGGGGCCCATTTTCTTGGGTAACCCACACCTTTGCCCTTACGGGTGAAGGGGGGCACCTATATATGGGTACAGTGGGTTTGTGGTGGGTTTTGGAGAGCTCGCTGTTCCCTCCACAAATGTAACAGGTAGGGGGGTATGGGCCTGGGTCCGCCTGTCTGAAGTGCACTGCAGTACCCACTAAACTGTTCCAGGGACCTGCATGAGCTGTTATGGACCTGAGTATGACATTTGAGGCTGACATACAGGCTGGCACGACATATTTTTAAAGATGTTTTTTGAGGGTGGAAGGGGGTTAGTGACCACTGGGGGAGTAACAGAAGATCATCCCTGATTCTCTTCCATGGTCACCTGGTCATTTTGGGTGCCTTTTTGTGCCTTAGTCGTAAGAAAAACAGGTCCGGGTGAAAACGTCCAAGTGTTTGTCAGGGATGTCCTTGTTTTTTTTATTATGGGTCAGAGACGTCCAAGTGTTAGGCACGCCCCCTTGAACTTTGGCCATCCTTGTGACGGAGTGCAGTTGGAGACGTCCTAAATCGGGTTTCGAATGTATCGATTTGGACGTCCATGGGAGAAGGACGTCCATCTTACGATTTATGTTGAAAGATGGACGTCCTTCTCTTTCGAAAATGAGCCCAATAGTCTAAAACATTTTTTTAAAGTTTTTAAAATGCCATAAGTTGAAACAATAAACTCTTATAGCAAATATGAGGCAGTACTTTTGCAATTTTGATGAGCAGTAGAGACTTGGACTGTATAAGTTTGACATAGCTAGACACAGCATCTATTGTACTGTTTAATAACAAAAAGAGACATTTAATTTGGCAAAAGCTTTGGATTAATGTTGCAACAACAATAATAAAAAGAGACATTTAATTTTGCAAAAGACATTAATGTGGAAGGTTTTTTTGCCGATGACGAAGAGAGGATCCTTGGATCCATTCAGCTCTGCAAATCTATATGATTCTTGAGCTCTTTGAGGCTTTTCCTTTCCTTTCATCAATACCTTTTTGATCATTTTCATATTGTGGATTTTTGTTTGTGTTCTAATCTAGCTACTTTTAAATTACCACAGCCGGAGCAGCAGCCTGTGTGGATGGGGGACAGATGCATTGATTGACCTGACCGATGCTGCTGTTTAACCTGGTCCCCTGGTATCCTGCAGCAGAACCCAATTTGATGGCAAGGTGTGGATTCTGCAGCCTCTGCAGGGGCGTATCTGCGTGGGGCCACAGGGGCCTGGGCCCCCGCAGATTTTGCCCTGGCCCCCCTCCCGCCGCCAACCCTCCCCCACTAATGTTGTTTACCTTTGCTGGCGGGGGACCCCAACCCCCGCCAGCCGCCGAGGTCTTCAAAGTTCTTGTTCGTCGTCCTCCGTGGCCATGCTGTACCCTGTTGATTCGGAGTCTGTCTGACGTCGCACCACGTTGTACGCACGTACAACGTGGTGCGACGTCAGACTCCGAATCAGCAGCGTACAGCATGGCCACGGAGGAGGACGACGAACAAGAACTTTGAAGACCTCGGCGGCTGGCGGGGGTTGGGGTCCCCCGCCAGCTGAAGAATTATTTTTAAAAGCAGGCGGAAGCGGACCTCGGCTGGCGGGGGTTGGGGTCCCCGCCAGCAAAGGTAAACAGCGTCAGCAGGGGAGGGTTGGCGGCGGGAGAGGAGGTGGAGAGAGTCGTTGGTGGCAGGGGGGGGCTCTGGCAATGGCGGGGGGGGGAGTCGTTGGTGGCAGGGGGGGCTCTGGCAATGGCGGGGGGGGTCAGTGGTGCCGGGGGGGGGGGGGCTAAATGTGCCCCCTCCCTCTGGCCCTGGCCCCCCCTACTGCCAGAGTCCAGATACGCCCCTGCTGCAGGACTGTAGGAGACCGGGGGCTCTAACCTATGGCTGAGTAATGATACACTATCATAAAATCATATTCAAATAAAACTGGGGAATATGTGTTTATGATGTATGATGTACGTTTATAAAAATGTACATTTTGGTTAAGAGCGGGGAGGTCTTATGGGACTGTTTCTGCCTTTGATAATTGTGAAAAATATTGAAATGGTAGCTATTGCAGAGTTCACAGTGGGTAGGAATTTGTAATGTATTTGTTATTTGTTTACATTGCTTTGATGACAGATGGTCGGAATGAAGGGCCTGGTTTTATTTATTTATTTATTTGCTACATTTGTACCCCACATTTTCCCACCTATTTGCAGGCTCAATGTGGCTTACATTATATTGCAAAAGATATAGTTATGAACAGAGTAAGAGTTTTGGCAGTGTGAAGACCCAGTGAATGAAACCAAACTTAACCACTTTCTATACAAGCCAAGTTCTTTGGCCAACTGCTTGGGTGAGTCTTATTTCTGAGGGTCTTCTTTATGTTGTATTATATATGTTGAAGAAGACATTGTTTGACGTTGATTCCCCAGTTTTATTTGTGTATTGTTTGAATACCCGGTGGTGGATATTGGGATCCATAAAATCGTGGAAGGGGAGGCAAACTGGTTTAGATTAATTATAAACCTCATCCAGGCTTAGTAGAGCTAGAAAAGGCTGTGAATTGACTGAAAAATTGCTTTGGAGGAGGAGGGGCTCATGGTAGGGCCAGAAATGCCACCATAGAGTGGAACAAATTAAACAGGGGTGCCTAGCCTGAAATTCAGGACTTGGTTTAGATTAGCAGGAAGGAAGAGGCTCGTCATCTCAAGGGTTACTGCCACATGGAATAGGTTGCAGCACCAAAGTTAAAAACCACTGTATTAGATTCAGCAGTGGAGTTCAGACAAAAAAAATCTAGACGAGGCTATGCAACCATGATTAAGAATCTTATGTTAATTCTAGAATTGTAAAGGCTTATTCTCTTCTCTTCTACAAAAAGGCAGGAATAAAAATTGGAAAGTCCCAAACGGAAAGGAAATAAGTGTAACCTAAAACTAGAGAAAATAATCTCCTATATCATTGAAAAAAAACAACTCCATTATCAAATTGCATATTGTTACTCTCTTAGGACAAACTCAGCATTGTATCTCAAGAGGATAAAGCCTCAGAATTTTTATAAGCACATAAGTGCTTAATTTTATCCAGTCATAGGCATTTAAAAAAAGCCTCCTTTTGAGAACTACCTAGTCTTTTTTAGTCTTCTGTTGTTCTATTATTTAAATTTAAATTTTACAAACAAGGAGATTAGCTGCTTATCTTTCGTCAGAGGTCCACCCAACGATGGCCAGTGTTTTCCCTCCTCGGATACAATACTCAGTTTGTTCTAAGAGAGTAAATAATATGTAATTTGATAATGGAGTTTTTGTTTTTTGTATTATATTGAAGAAAATAAGTGTGTAAACAACTGTCCAAACCTTGGCCTTCAACACTCTGTTGACTTAATTGAAAGCTGCATTCTCTGCAGAAATCATTAATTTTCATCTCTTTAATATGCTTTTTGAGAAGACAGCACTAGTTGTAGCATTAATTGTAATTGCACTTTTACTAAGCTGCAGCAAAAAGTGGCCTGCGGTAGTGTGGGCACATATTTTTGGTGCGCACTGGGCCATTTTTTTTTACTGCAGCTGGAAAAAAAGGCATTTTTCAATGGGGCAGTAAATGGCCATGTGCTAAAATGGTAGCTGAGCCCTTACCGTCAGCCAAGGCCGCCGAGAGACTGAGCTGGGCCGGCCCCCGCTGCTGCCCCCCCTCCGCCGCCCCCTCCAATCCCTACCATTGTCGCCTCCCCCTCCTGCTCCCAGGCTGCCGGCGCTGCAATCCCCGGTCTCACCTGCCCGCCCTCGGCTCCGTCAATAGCCCCCCTCCTTCCGCCACCGTGACCGGGCCCCCTGCATTCAAATCGGCAGCGCCTCACCTCCGTATGAAAGCAGCAGATTACCTCCCTTCGGTCCTTCTCTCACTGTGTCCCGCCCTCGTCACTTCTTGTTTCTACGAGGGCGGGGCACAGTGAGGGAAGGCCCGAAGGGAGGCAATCTGCTGCTTCACAGCGCAGGCCCCTTTTACCAAGCTGCGGCAAAAGGGGGCCTGCGCTGGGTAAAAGGGGCCCACAGTGAGTCATTTTAAGGCATATGACAGCTGGTGATGTTGAGGGCTGTAATGCAGGTGTTACTAACACAGAGGACAGTGGTACAGCCAGAGCTGGATTTGCCTAGATCAGAAGTGTCCAAGTTTTTTCATCAGTGGGCCACATGATCAAAAATCCATGTGTGTGGACCACATGAATATTTTTTAGATAGAGGAAGGCTAGGAGTGGAGGCATGGCCTAGTGGTTAGGGTGGTGGACTTTGGTCCTGAGGAACTGAGTTTGATTCCCACTTCAGGCACAGGCAGCTCCTTGTGACTCTGGGCAAGTCACTTAACCCTCCATTGCCCCATGTAAGCCGCATTGAGCCTGCCATGAGTGAGAAAGCACAGGGTACGAATGTAACAAAAATAAAATAGATACTATTGGAGATTCTACATGGAATGCTGCTACTATTGGAGATTCTACATGGAATGTTGCTACTATTGGAGATTCTACATGGAATGTTGCTATTCCACTAGCAACATTCCATGCAGAAGGCTGCGCAGGCTTCTGTTTCTGTGAGTCTGACGTCCTGCATGGAAGCAGAAGCCTGCGCGGCCACATTGGTGATCCATGTAGAAGAATCCCAAATAGTAGCAACAGTGGAGGAGTGGCCTAGTGGTTAGGGTGGTGGACTTTGGTCCTGCGGAACTGAGGAGCTGAGTTGGATTCCCACTTCAGGCACAGGCAGCTCCTTGTGACTCTGGGCAAGTTACTTAACCCTCCATTGCCACATTGACCCTGCCATGAGTGGGAAAGCACAGGGTACAAATGTAACAAAAATAAAATAGACAAACCTCACAATCAATGACATTAAACATTTTTTTTTGCTATCTTTATCCACACATGGTCAGACTCCTAAGGTAGGCACATTTTATGCCGAAACACGATGCCGTGTCAAGTCTTGAGTACTGAATTTATGTTATTGTGTACTGTTTTACACACGCCATCACAATAAAAATGTTTAATGTCATCGATCCTGAGGTTTGTCGAGCCTTCCTTCGTTCCCACTCATTTGTGCACTACTGTTCCCGTGGGACTTTCCTGTTCAGTTACCTTTGGGTTTCTTATTTTTTAGATGGACCATATAATCAGAAATTCAATATGAGTGCGTTCCACAAGAATATTTTAGCCTGTTCATGATGTATGCTCATAAAAATCTGTGAATCTCTTCTGAAATCGTGATTCCTTAGCCACCAAATAGCTCAGTAATGTTTACAGTCATGTATGCTAGCTAATTAGGTAAAAAAGAGTTTTGCTAAAAATCTCAAGTAGGCTATATCCCAAGGTCAGGTGAGCTACTTTTGGCCCACAGGCTACACATTGCCCCCCGCCTTTTGGTGTTTTCTCATACCATGCAAATGCCTAAAAGCTTTCCTAACTTCACGTGGAGAACCACTGAATTTATTTTGCAAACTGGTTGTTTCTTTTTCCACTTGGAAGAGTTGTACAAAGCTGCCAATGTTTGTATTATTTTATTCCAAATAGATACCAACAGATATTTATGGACACTCACCAGAAACGAAAACAAGATTACCTAAACATTGGAAGTCAGAGGCAGCTTATCCATGTAGAGCTCCAGAATTACACATCACTGACCCTGCCTCCAGCGGAGATTCACAGCCTTATTGAACGAGATCGTACTGCTTGATTGCAGGTCTCACCCACTTGTACTGTTCTACACATTTCTACAAGTGAAAACACCACAGCTGCTGATATTTAGTTCTTCTGTTCTGGATTGTAATCACGATTTACCGGACATGAACCATTTGCAGGTGTCATAACTGTTATGCCCAGCTGGGGTCTCTGTGAAAGTGGCTAAAAAAAGGGGGAGCTTTTTAAATCATTCAGGGACCTTTTTACAAAGCAGTGGTAAGCCCAAGCCGCCTTACCGCTCGCTAGAAGGGAAGTACTACTGGGCTACCCCAGCAGCCCGTCATTAGTTCCCTCCCCAGCGCACACCATTTCCGGTGCTGCAAAATATTTCAATTTGTGTAGTGCCAGTGTGTACCCAGCTGGTTACCGCCAGGCTAGCATATGAGTCCTTACTGCCACCTCAATGGGTGGCTGTAAGTGCTCCCCCCTCCCTTTAAGCGTGCAGGACGTGAGGAGGAAGAGAGAGCAGGGCAAGTAACGTGGCAGAGCCGAAGACTGGCGCTGAACAAGGCTTCAGCTGGCAGGGGTTGGGGACCCCCGTCAGCAAAGCCAGGGGCCTGGATGAAATTTGGGGGGGCCCAGGCCCCCGTGGGCCCACAAAGCAATGCCACTGATTTACACGTCTTTGGCAGATTGATGGATTTTTGTGGCCATTTTGAGATGTCCATCTGCTTCGAAAATGAGCACCTTAGTGAATATCAGCATAACACGTTAACTTTTTAGTGGATATTCAACGGTGGTCGCTGGAAACAGCACGGCATTGAATATCTGGGTTGAACCCCAGTGGCGGACAGCAAAAACGCTGCCCGCCGTTGGCTGGATATCGGGCCCATGTATTATGTAGCACATCCAGGGTGGACGGCCATTTTACGGAAAAAAAAACATCAAAAAATGGGGCTGTGAGGGGGTAATTTTAAAGTTATTTTTGCATGTATATGGCTTCTTAAAAAATACCAACTGGCATAAAAGTATGTGCAAGTACATACTTTGCAGGTAGATGTGTATAGGGACACAATTTACAAGTATGTATATAGATTTTAAAACATACTAATTTACACATCTACTTAAATAATTTATAACTGCTCTTGATTAGGTATAAAATGTCCATGCTTGCAGAGCAGGTGGTAATTCTGCCGCTTACACAAGCATTTTATAATGAAAGCCCTCCAAGGACAGGGAATGCGTACTGTTCCTGAAGGAAACTCGTCTTGAACTACCAGTGGAAAAGTATGAGCTAAAAACTATCTCAATGTATTATAAAGGCACATAACTGAGCATGAGCGGAGGGGAAAAGCAGCCGCAGGGCAGGCAAGGCGGTGGAGAACAGCGCTGGAGGAAGGCTTCTGTGGGCGTGGCTTGAGGAACCCCGCCAGCCAAACCAGAGTCCCCGAAGCCCTGCGTCAGCTCCTCCCTAGCCTTTAAGGGGGTGGCCCGGCACCAGAGTTTTCTCTCTCCTGCTCCTGTCGGGACGTGATCACCCGGGTCCTGTCAGGAGCAGGAGAGAGACAGACCCCGGAGCCGGGCCCACCTTACAGGCCAGGCCCGGGGGAATCTTCCCCCCCCCCCACCCCCCTCGGCGGCCCTGCTATAGAGAAAGTCCTTCTCCTCATACATTCCAATCAGGAGAGTCGGATATCAGGCACCTCCAATGTACAGCAGTTCCTGCACAAAAAAACCCAAAACATAGCTATGCCAAGAAAATTCTAGATATGAAAACACCCACAGTATCAGGGTAATTTTCAAACTCATTCCTGTGCATAAAACAGTAGTCTACCTGTTGAAATGAACTAGTTGAAAAAACTGTCCTCCATGCCTAGCTGTGGGTTGTTTTACAGCCCTTCCCCCCCTCGCCTTTTTGTTTTTAAATTGTAGAGATGGACAAGTAAGTTAAACCTACATCAGTATGTTAGATATTGTTGCACCCGCAGAAACAAAAGGGGTTCGAAATTTCCACAAAGGTTCAACAAAAAAGGAAAAAGTGGAAAAACACAACTTCAAGAGATCAATCCAAGACAAGGGGTGAGATGCTCCAGGAAAGCTTTATTAGGGACCCTACACGGTCTGTGTTTCGGCTTTTAAAAAAGCCTTCATCAGGGGTCGATCAGTGGATGCACAAAATATATACTGATTGACAATGGAGCACATAAACTTTCATCTCTGAATAAAATAAAGTGTACTGCCTCGTACCAACAGATTCCGTCTCTGAATAAAATAAAGTGTACTGCACCTCCATATAGTCTGAATGTAACATTAACTTTCAAAGCATGGAGGGAATGAAGATGGCTCTAGACTTGCAGAAACCTGTTAAAGCTTAGCCTGCTGCTCAGAAGAAGAAAATATTAAGTTACACGTGTAAAAATAGGCTGGTGGCAGAAAGCAGCTCCTTGCAGCAGTTTTCCTAACATAATAGGAAGTTTCAGGACTGTTCCATGTTGTGCCCAAAGGCACAAAGAGAACACCCACAGATATAATCTGTAGACGGCCTTTTTTTTTTCTTTGTTGTGCTTGCCAAATGTGAAAAAAAAAAACCCTACTGACGGGAAGAGGAGCCATAATAAATGGGCAACGCCCATGGCAAGCCAAAGTCCTATTAATAGAAGCCTTGAGCTCAAGCACTGGTTATATAGCAAACATCTGTAGAGCAAGCTCAAGTCTTTTCTTTGGGGGTTAGAGTAAACATGGCAGGGGTTTTGCCTTATTGGCTTAATGGATGCAGGGGGACAGACTGGTAAAAGATGCCATGTCCAGAAATAATGCTACCAATGTGTATTCATGTGGAAAAAACGTTTCCCATGACACCTTGTTTTAAACCTCAAATGAAAGGAAACATCTCTAATGTTTGTTTCTTTTCCAGTGTCATTAACAGGGTGGGTTGTTGCTCACTAGGCATCTACTGAAGTGCTGAGCAGGTGTCTACGAATTCATCAGGCGTCTCTGAAGGGCAAATCTAGGCAGTGATGTTTACACACCCCTGGCATGTGTAAATGTCTACAATACTAGCACTTGCCTGAGTGTCAGCAGGGGGTCTTTTTTACAGTAAAATGCGGCCTTATCATGCCCTTACCTGGGTCTTTCCCATGCATTTTTACTACATCAGTAAATATGGCTTTTATTTTTCCCATTTTGCATTAAGGGTCATGCCATTATTGCGCGGCCATGGTTTAAAATTGTACAACTATTACTGGGGTATAGACAGAAAAAAAAATCAAATACTCAAAAATTAGAAACAATTCTGTCCACACAGCATACAAAAGAAAGCATCTGCAAAATGGAATATACATAGAGTCAGAAATACTCTGCGGTGAAAGATGCTTTCTTTTGTATGCTGTGTGGACAGATTTCTTTCTCATTTTTGAGTACATGTTTTAAAATTACCTCATGAGCACTCACTACTACCCATTTTGTAGGCAGTAAAGGCTCCTGCATTCAGGGGCGTAGCTACGTGGGGCCACGGGGGCATGGGCCCCCACAGATTATGCCCTGGTCCCCTCTACATTTGACCCCCCCCCCCGCCATCACCCGCCCCGCCGCCGCATCAGGTACCTTGTTTGCTGGCAGGGGTCCCCAATCCCCGAAGAGTCTTCTTCAGCGCCGGTCGACTCCGGCGCCTTCGTGGTGTGATCATCTGTTTCTGATGCCTTACGTTGACTGGCGCTGAAGAAGACTCTTCGGCTGGCGGGGATTGGGGACCCCCTCCAGCAAACAAGCTACCTGATGCAGCAGCGGGACAGGGGGCGGGCGGCAATGGGCGGGGTTTGCGGTTGCAGCAGCAGGGGGCTCCAAAGTGGCGGCGGGGGAGGCAGCTAAACAGTGCCCCCCCACCTCGGGCTCTGGCCCCCTCCCACCCCTGCCTGCATTATCTGTGCACTAACCAATTAGTGTGCAGTAATGTAGATGCATGAACTGGTTAGCACAGGAACACTCACTCTCTGCCCCTGACACACCCCCTCCAAAAAATTAGAAACATTTTTAGCGCATGGTTAGCACGCACAGATTTCAGAGTTACCACAGGATGCCCTGAGCATGTCCCGCAGTATTCCATATTTTGCTGCATTAGGCATGCATTAGCATGCCAATACAGCTTACTAAAATGCCCCTATAGTGCATAAATGCAATGGGGCATATACATGGGTAGAGAGTGGGCGACACACGAGTGGGGTTCCCAGTTGCATGAGTAGCAGAATACTGTATGTTATATGCATCCCTGCCTCATTTACATCCCTGCAGTTATGCCAGGTCTCTGGCTGGTGTAAATCAGTGCATGTAAATGTTAGGTGTGCCAGTCCCAGGTTATTCTAGTATTCTTTAATGGAAACTAGGGAGCTCAAATGGCAGCACCTCAGTGTAGAACTGCCCCATAGTGTACATAAGAACATAAGAATAGCCATACTGGTTCAGACCAATGGTCCATCCAGTCCAGTATCCTGCTTCCAACAGTGGCCAATCCAGGTAACAAATACTCAGTGCATATTTTCTAGCGAAAAAGGTGCTGGTACTCAAATAGCAGGCCACCTTTCAGGGGTGGGAGTGATCACTGAGGGACACACCCCACAATAGCCAGGCCCCCTGCAACCAGTAACTGAACCTATGATAAGGCAGAATTGTTGTGTAGAGAGCCTGAGCTCTTTCATTAAAACTTGGAGACCATGGGTCAATTTGAGCAGACAATGGAAAGGGTGCCGGTACTCAGTATCCCCAAGTACCCCCTCAAAAAAAGCCCTGCAAATACTTGACAGAATCCTAAAGAGCAGCAAGATTCCATGCTACCAATCCAGGGTAAGCAGTGGCTTCCCCACATCTATGTTAATAACAGACTATGGACTTTTCCTCCAGGAACTTGTCCAAACCTTTTTTTAAACCCAGATACACTAACTGCTGTTACCACGTCCTCCAGCAATGAGTTCCAAAGCTTAACTATTCATTGAGTGAATATTTCCTCCTATTTGTTTTAAAAATATTTCCATGTAACTTCATCGAGTGTCCCCCTAGTCTTTGTACTTTTTGAAAGAGTAAAACATCAATTCACTTCTATTCGTTCTATACTACTCAGGATTTTGAAGACCTTACTATTAACAAAATGCACTGAAATGAAAATTAAATAATAAAACAAAATAAAATGACCCCCCCCCCCCCCACAAATGACAAAGGGAAACTAAACATAATTAGGTTTTTTTTGTTTTTTGCCTGCACGCCCTACCAATTTCTCTCACCCTTGTTTAAAGCAATGTTTTCCAAGCTTGTCTGCCTCAATGAATATGCATGAGATAGAGTTCCATTCAATGCATCATGAATGTATGCAAATGTATCTCATGTGCATTTAGGTGCTTATTGTACAGGAGCTATCCAGGTTTTAGATATGCATAAACCAACATTAGACATGCATACTCTATAAAGGTCTAAATCCTGATATTACGAGCCAGGATATAGATGTTTAAAACTAAATATGGGCAAAGGGGTATGATCTGGGTGTGTTTTGGGTGGGCCTGCACATATATGACCAAAAGGGTCAACATTGGGATTTACACCTGCTACTTGGCACACCTAAGTTTCAGAAAAATGTTCCTACTGAACAGCGTTTCACTGGAAAGATTATGAGAAGTCACCTCCTTAATTCCTCAGGGGCTGATGTTCTCCTGAATGTGAAACTGGCAAGGGATATGGGACTCCTTGACAGGTTAGGACAAATAAATATTGGTGTTTCTAAACTGGCCAGCATCGATGTTTATGTTCTGCCACATGTAGTGGTAATAATCTAGACTATTGTCCATTGCCCTCTAGCTTACACTATGTAAACAGGTCAGCTGACTCTTAGAACATCTGCTGTCCTGTAATTGGCTCTAGTATCTTACGCATGATCTATATCTTTATATTATATAAGTTGTTTTGTTCAGATCATGCAGTATACACTTGATCATTGAATGCTCACGAGAGGAAGACCATAAAAGGAATTAAGCAAGGCATGCCTGTCTAGGTCTTGTACCGGCTGACCCACACAGGCAGGATGTGAATGAGGAAGAGACACTATTATTTAATTGGGCTGCAAAGTTCCAGATGCTGAAGTCTCATGCCCTAGGGCTGAAGAGTTGCCTGCAATATCACTCCCAGCTCACCCAATGGATGGAGGGACTTTCCCAGCTTGAATTAATATAGTGACTGCGTCAGGAAATGTTGCACTATATGGAAACCACCTAGTTATAGATGGTATATAAGTTTTTAAAATAAACAAATACATTGCGGTGATGTATTGTTGTTATTATTATTAGCTGTAAATATATACAGTGCATTCACTTTTATATATTCAGATATATACATTGCATTTGTTTTTTCAAGCTTGGGTCTAGTTATAAATAAACTGCATTTTATCTTCTGAAAGACATTGTGTGCTTCTCAGGGCCGGTGTTAGACATGCTGAGGCCCAAGGCAGAAATTAAGAAGGGGGCCCCCAATCCCCTCTCCACCCTGCCCCCTGCCTCGATTTCCACACCTACCACTACCACCACACATAAAACAAAATGACTTCTTCACACAGAAAACACAGACAAATCTTCACCAAATACAGAACAAAGGATCATAAATTAGAAATATATCACCAAAACAGAACTCTGGTTTGGCTGACAGGGTTCCTCAAGCCCTAAAAATAGAAACGCATTCCATTTTGTACTGAACACAATCAGTGGCATAACCACAAAGGGGGGGGGGGGGGAACTTAGACCCCTCAAAATTAACATCTTCCTTGCTGTGGTTGGTGGGGCTCCCCAAGCCTGACCAACTGATGACCATCTCCTTCCCCTCCTCAGGTCCAGAGACCAGAACTCTCCAAGTTCTGCAGCTAGCAGCAGTATTTCAGAGTTTCTGCTGCTGCCCCCTACCCACACCTGCTCATCCTTCATGCATTCAAACACTTGTGGTGGTGAGGGGGTGGCAGTGGCAACTCGAGGATACTACCACCAGCTGCAGAGCTTGGAGATTTCTGGCTGCCGGACTGGAGGAGGTGGTGGAGCTTGAGGGCTTCAGTTGGTGGAGCTTGGGGGATCCCCGCCAGCTCAAGTATTTATATTTTGCATTCAGGTAGACAGAAAATCTGGTGCCCACCCATTTTGGGCTCAAGCCCCCTCCCTCCCCCAAATCAGCCAATACAATGCAAAAACCATCTGTGATGCACATATCCCAAAGCCAACATATTCTAGTTAATAAATTCAAAATAAAACACTTTTTTCTACCTTTATTTATTTATTTATTACATTTGTACCCCGCGCTTTCCCACACACAGCAGGTTCAATGCGGCTTACATAGTAAATAGAATTATAAAATATTGTAAGTAGAATATTACAACCTGTTGTTGTCTGGATATCTTGCTTTTCCATCATCTTGGTCCTAGTTTCTCCTTTCCTGCTTTCTTGTCTGTCTTTTGTTAATTCTCTTTCCAGTGTCTGCTGTCCATTTGTATTTTCTCCTCTCTTCTCTCTTGCTCCAGTCTTCACTGAGGGTTTCCGGAGCGGAAGTGTTTCAAACATTGCTGTCTTTGGTCTCCTCGGCACTCCCTGTGCTGGGGTCCGCTCAAAAGGAAACAGGAAGTTGCATCAGAAGTGCGGTGGTGGACAGTGGCAGGGGAAGAGTGCCGAGGAGGCCGAAGGCAGCGTGTTTGAATCACTCCCATGCCGTGAACCCTCTGCAAAGAAAAAAAAAATGTTAAGTTAGACCAGGAAGGTAAGGGAGACACCGGACGGGGTGGAGAGAAGGCGAAAACATGCCGGCCCACAAGAGCCCCCTGGAGCTGTGGGGCCCAGGGCAGGTGCCCTGTTTGACCCCCCTCCCCCTTAACACCAGCCCTGGTGCTTCCTCCTTTTTCCTAGGCATTGTTTCAGGTCAAAACACCACATAAATGTGTCTGTTAGCCTGTTTTGGCCCTGTTGATACTTTAGATATTTATGAACCTAAAATGATGTTCCTGCCACACATAACTGGCTCATAAACATCCATTTCTCCATGTATTTTAGAACAGGCTCTTTGTCAGTAAATCCAGTTCTAAAATACTGGTGGACCTTGAGATGTCCTGAACTGGACATCTCAGTTCCAATTTGTATATTGCTTCTCAAATGCCAAAAACCTGACTGGCTTGGTGTGTGCCTCCAGCACCGGGTTGAGAAACACTGGAGTTAAGTGAAGCTGGGTTTCTCGACTGAGGGGAACTCAGGAGTTATAAAAAGTCACATACAGATGTAAATCTGCAGTGTGCCCAGTCTCCCAGCATGTGAAGAAATGCAGCAGAAAGTCAATGTTCAACTCTTCACTCAGCTTATGTCATAACTAAGTCCTATGCACTTAGGGGTATATTCCATAAGTAACGTCTAAAAATAGGCGCACGCTAGTTTTAATTTCAGCACACGCCCATTTCCTGACCCATTAAAAAAAAAAAATTAAAACCTTGTTTCCCAGCCATGGTAAAAAATGGCCCAGCACGCACCCAAAACACACTACCGCAGGCCACTTTTACTGCGGCTTAGTAAAAGGACCCCTTAATGCAATTTAAGGATATGCATCCTTCATAGAATCACGCTTAGGCATAAACTGTGCCGAACTGTAGGTGCTTGCAATTAGGTCTGCTATGAGCAGGCTTAAATGGCGGCGCCTACAGTTAGTCGCAGTTTGGCCATATTCTATATCAACGTGCATAACATTTAGGAATGCCCTCAGAAACGCCCCTATCCATGCCCCTAAATATGTACACGTTAGGATTTACACACACTTCGTTATAGAATATGATATGCGCATAAATCCTAATTATTGCCAGTTAGTTCACCCAATTATCAGCGCTGATTGGCTCATTACTCAATTCAATTATGCACATAAAATTATGCACATGCCCAATTTAACACACGTAACTCGTAGCTCCATATATATAGAATCTGACCACTAGTCCTTAAAAAAGTTGCCCAAATACTTTGACAGTAACTTATTTTTACTTTTTCTGGCCTAGCAGTTTTACTCCTACTCCTAGGCCTCCAGTTCGATCAGAAGCAACATTCGATGGGCTAGGTGCTCTGGGCCTTCCTCCTCTAGGGCCATTTTCAGTTGGCTCATGCCTATGTTGTTGAATAAGTTCTTAACAACTTTTCTAAATTACAGGGTTTATTTTACTCAGTTTTCAATAGTTACCCACTGTATTTACCACTATTTGACATTTTTAATTCTATAAAGTATAGAATTTTTTTATTCCTATGAAATAGTTGCATAAAGTTTGTCTTACTGCTATTCGTTTAATTTCCATCCTCTTGTGCTTACCCATTACCTTTTTGAATCACACCATCATTTGTGACTCCATCATCTTTCTTTGGAAGGCATGTACCACCCTTTACATAAATAAATATTTCCTGGTGAAGCTACAAAGCAGTAAATTTAATACGAATCCCAGAAACTTTTTCTTCACTCAACATGTAATTAAACTCTGGAATTCATTGCCAGAGAATATGGTAAAGGCAGTTAGCTTAGTGGGGTTTAAAAAAGGTCTGGCTGGCTTCTTAAAGGAAAAGTCCATAGACCATTATTTAATTGACTTGGGGAGAATCCACTGCTATTTCTTGGATAAGCAGTATAAAATGTATTGAACATTTTTGGGATCTTGCCAGGTATTTGTGACCTGGATTGGCCACTGTTGGAAACAGGATGCTGGGCTTGATGGACCTTTGGTCTGTCCCAGTATGGCAATACTTATGTACGTCTGAATCTCCCCCTCCTTGCACCTTTACATGGTATCCCTTAGTTCCACAATTTGCTTTCCTTAGGGGAAGGGTTCATTTCTCGTACATTAATCTGTTTCAAATATTTAAATATCTGTATTGTATCTCGTCTGTTCCTCCTCTCAGGGCCACTGAGAGTGGGGGCGGGGGGGGGGGGGCAAAATTCCCCGGGCCTGGGCCTCCAAGGAGAGCCCGGCGCCAGGGTCAGGCCGCCGGTGCTGCAATCCCCGGTTTCACCTGCCTGCCTCCTCGGCTCCGGGCCCCCAGCATTCAAAGTGGCAGTCGCAGATCGCCTCTCTTCTGGCCTTCCCTCCCTGTGTCCCGCCCTTGCGGAAACAGGAAGTTACATCAGATGAGGGCGGGACACAGGGAGGGAAGGCCAGAAGAGACGCGAACTGCGACTGCCGCTTTGAATGAAGGGGGCCCGGAGCTGTGGAGGCAGGCAGGTGAGACCACGGACTGCAGCAGTGGGGGGAGCAACGGGGGGGGGGGCGGCAGCGGTGGGGGGGGGGGCAGAGGCAGGGCAGCAGGGGGCGGAGGCAGGGCGGCCTTGCTCCGGGCCCGTCCTAGTCTCTCAGCGGCCCTGCCTCCTCTCCTCTAGGGTCGACTTGTTTAAGTCCTCAAGTGTCAGAGCCAGCAGGCAACTCAGATTGGCCAGTGCTGTGCTGGGCATGAGCCTCTGCCTGTAGGAAGAGCTGTGTCCCCATCCCTTGTGTTTCTCTGTGGCTTAGGTGTGTCCTTCTGTTTGTGATCCTATCTCTCTCTGTCTTGTCTGATTAGCCCTGATTGAGCATAGCCCAGAGAAGCAGGCCTGCTTCTGGACTGGACCAGCACAGGGTTATTTTCTGTGGTTATCGGTAATGTCTGTAGTACCTGTGGTCCTTGGCCCTTGACTGTCTCCTGAGTTTTCAACTGGTTGCAATGCTTGTTGCATGTGTCATCTGTCCTAAGTTATCCAGATAAGTTATCTGCATAGTGGACTGAGACCAAGATGCACAAAACATAACTACCAGCAATGTGGTTTTTACACTGGTTGTAGCCGCTTTAGCGAGCAAAGAGTTCAGCAAGACATGCACAAAAGGGTTCTGCGAGCTCTTTTCCTGTCACGATAGCAGCTAATGAAAATTGTATGCAAAGTTATTAAAATGAGCTAATTACTATTCAAATGTGCATTCCGAGTGATGCACAGCCATTTTCCTAGCAATGCACAGAAAGGACTGGCTACCTTAACGATGAAATTTTTACAGGTGGTCAGGAGCTGCCGGTACTGCTGTTTCCTTTTCCTTCCCATTACCGCTGAAATATCAGCTGCCAGTTGGCTGAGAGCTGCAGCATCTCTAGAGCCCCCTGCTTGCCAAGCATGCACTGCAGCCCTTCACTCTCTCCTTTGTCTCGCTCTCCCTTGCTTCCCTCCCTGCCTGTACTGCTGCTGAGGGTCTGGCAGTGATTAAAAAAAATTTTGAAAACAAAAAAAGCTACACACTGCTTTCATAAATGCAGCTTGTATTCATATACGAAAGACATCTGTGGCATGCACGTTGCAGCAATAAAAAAAAGTTTGAAAATAAAAAAAGCTACACACTGCTTTCATACACACAGCTAGTGCGTGTATGAAAGGCGTCTGTAGCATGCGCAGAGCAGCCACCTTTAGCGATTGGCTGTTCTGCGCATGTTCGGGTGACCGATTGGCTTCCTCCCTGCCAAGCTGCTCGTTATTTTTGGGAGCAGCTCATTTGCTTGCCGATTCTTTTGAGCATCCCTAGCTATTTCAAATTTGGTAATTTTTACCGAGGTGAAAATAGCGATCAGTGCTTTTCTGGGACTTTCATGCATCCGGCCCTGAATATTGCCATTATGCTGGTAATTTATGAGATCACCCATGCTCCACCCCTGCACTGTGTACATAGTACAGAGACAGTCTGTAAGGACATTCAGGAACTATCTGAACAGCAGCATTTTTCTACATAACAGATGCTGTTATTCAGATAAGCGCTTTTGAATATTTATCCCATCTAGTCTAACCAGAAGGTATTTGAAGGCCATAAAATAAAGGGAACTGAGACATTATTCTTGGCTCTGCACCCCTTTCACAGAAACTGGATCATGTATGAAAATAAATGATCCTGGGGTTTTTTTTCACATTTATGGAAATTATTTTCTTTCATTGGTATTTTTTTGTTGTTGATATGATTATGGCTAAATGGTCTACCATACATTTGCATCAGAAACACTCTTCTCAAGGCTGACAATAAATTACCACTCAATTTATTCAGCTATTATACAGCAATAGTGTGATTAGCATAAGAGGGAAAAAGCCTCAGAACCCAACCTGCACTTTCCTTTTGTGTATATAGTGAAAGGAGTAATAGGGTGATTCCAGTCATAGGCATAAAAAAATCCTTTATTCTTTAAACCACTAAGGGCCCCTTTTACCAAGCTTGGTAAAAGGGGGCCTGTGGTGCCGTAGGCACGTGGATTTGCTGCACGCTGAGACCCTCTTTTACTGGAGCAGGTAAAAGGATTGTTTTTGCCCCCTCCCCCCAAAGAAATGGCCCTGCACTTTTCATAGGGATTGGTGTGTGCTGGTAAGGGCTCCCCTCCTGCGCTAACCTGGCGGTAACCAGGCAATATGTGGCCCTGCCCGATTACCACTGAGTAAGCCCCTGCGCTACAAAAATAAAACTATTTTTGTTGCGCCAGAAATGTCGTGCGCTGGGGGTGGGAAATACCACCGGGCTCCTGCAGTAGCCCGGCGGTAGTCCCAATTTGGCGTGTGGCAAAGTGGCATTACATATACCACCGCTTTGTAAAAGGGGCCCTAAATCTTACTGCTGTATTGATATTTGCTGGTTGTCCCTATTTCAGGAGAAGAGACGGCTGAGGGGAGACATGATACAGGTATATAAAATAATGAGTGGAGTGGAACAGGTGGATGTGAAGCGTCTGTTCACGCTTTCCAAAAATACTAGGACTAGGGGGCATGCGATGAAACTACAGTGTAGTAAATTTAAAACAAATCAGAGAAAATGTTTCTTCACCCAACGCATAATTAAACTCTGGAATTCGTTGCTGGAGAACGTGGTGAAGGCGGTTAGCTTGGCAGAGTTTAAAAAGGGGTTAGACGGTTTTCTAAAGGACAAGTCCATAAACCACTACTAAATGGACTTGGGAAAAATCCACAATTCCAGGAATAACATGTATAGAATGTTTGTACGTTTGGGAAGCTCGCCAGGTGCCCTTGGCCTGGATTGGCCACTGTCGTGGACAGGATGCTGGGCTCGATGAACCCTTGGTCTTTTCCCAGTGTGGCATTACTTATGTACTTAGAGTTAAACTGAAAAAAGTGCAAAAAGACTTAGAGGTCCTTTTACAAAGGCGTGCTTGCGTTTTTAGCACACATTAAATGCTAGAGACGCTCGTCAAAATATATGGGCACCTCTAACGTTTAGCACATGCTTATTTTTAGTGCGTGCTGAAAACGCTAGCATGCCTTTGTAATAGGACCCCTTAGCTTTTTCAAAAGAAACGTACTTCTTAAACTTGTACTGCAAACCACACCAACTATAGCCAGAGTTTCGCAGTAGCTGTATCAAGGTGCCTCAGTTAAATCAGCTATAATTTGCACTGTCGTTTTCAGCGTCACCAGGTATCCCACCACCTCTCAAAAAACGTTAGCATTCTATAATCCATGTGCTATAAAGTGCATTTGCGACATCTTGTAAGAAGAGTTAGCATGTTCTGTTTGATGTTGCTACAGTCAGTTCTTTCCGTCACTAAGCCAAAATAACAGAGTTGGCTTTATTTACGCAGAATGGTTATTTTCAATTTGGGTTGTACACCTAACCACATCAGAAACACCTCACTAATTACGGATTTGAATTGGGTTTGTGTTTAGTCTTAACAACATTGTACATACTGTGTTTACTAAAATGAGAAACCCTTGGCAGAACTTAACAGAATACAACAAGAGAAAGTAAATGTCAAGACAGTAGACAAGTTGGGTGGTGTTTGCATTTTTATTAAGGACGGCTCTGCTTTTTTGTTATTGGAAGGAAAGCCGTTGTTCTTCTCAGCTTTGATTTCAAGATCCTGTAACAGATCTGGTTTCCAACACACAGGCTTTGATTTAGGCTGAGGCAACACACGAAACTGCCAAGGGCACCAAGGGGACAAGTCTGTAAAAGTTAGGTGCCAAGAACCTGCTAGAATTCTATAATGGCAAATTTGCGCACCAAGGGGGTCCTTTTATCAAGCTGTGCTAAGATGTGACTGGCGCTGGTGTGAGCGCATGGGTTTTCTATGTGCTGCATCAACTTTTAGTGTGGCGGTAAAATGGCTGCCTTGACATACTTTCCTTTAATGGCCATGTGGCAGTATGTGCCCCCCCCCCCCCCCAAAATGGTCGTGCAGCAAGTGTTCACTTGCCATATGGTCATTTCCTCCAAAAACAAAGACCTGCTTTTTACTCACTGCGGTAAAAGGGAACCACGGCATGTGTCAAAAACACGTGCCGATGCCAGCGTAGGCCCCCTTTTGCCTCAGCTTCATAAAAGGGGCCCTCCTCGGCTCCGGGACCCCTGCATTCGAAGCGGCAGTCACAGATTGCCTCCCTTCGGGCCTTCTCTCCCTGTGTCCCACCCTCACGGAAACCGGAAGTTACATCAGACGAGGGCGGGACACAGGGAGGGAAGGCCCGAAGAGAGGCAATCTGCGACTGCCGCTTTGAATGTAGGGGGCCTGGAGCCTTGGAGGCAGGCAGGTGAGACCAGAGACTGCAGCGGCAGGGGGAGCTATGGGGGACGGCAGCAGCAGGGGGAGCGATGGGGGCGGCAGCGGCGAGGGGACGGAGGCAGGGCAGCCTTGCCCCTGGCCCGGCCTAGTCTCTCGGTTGCCCTGACCTATGTACCTGTCATTTCACCACTATTTTGTTGCATAACTGTCATTCTAACATGCAAGTTACTTGCCAAATTGGCACCTAACTTTTGGCACATGATATAGAATTAGGGTGCAAATATTGAAGGCACTAAATATTCAGGTTAAAAAGGAGCCTTCTCTCACTTATTTTAGGAGCATCACTTCAAAGAATAGTCACTACGTTTCTCCTACCCCTGTGCTTTCCAGTTTCCAAGGGCCACCTTTATCTCTTGAGCTCCAAGGGAGGTTCCCTGACCTCACTTTTGGTCTGCTAATGGGGGCTGAAATATTCTAAAATTTTACATCCAACTTCATAGGCGGTCGGTGGCCCAACTGTTTGGGGAGGCTAAAGGGGGCGGGGTTAGGGGTGGGGCCAGGGGTGGAGCTTAAATCCATAATTGTCTGAAAACACGCAGAAAAAATAAATAAATAAAAATAAAAGTCACAATTAATACCTTTTATTAAATTTAGATATTAGATATGTATCATATATCAAAGAATAAAGTGGTTGCTCAAAGCATATACTAAACACAATCGCTCAACTGCAAAACACTATGCACAACTTTGTGCAAAAACACACTCAGAACCTTACTGTACCATAAATATTACACTGGGCAGAACCTAATACACCAATATACCACCCATACGGAAAATGCAGACTGTCAACAATATGAAACAAGGGATCATATCATCACAATTCTCATGAAGAGCCACAAAACACCGTAATTCATGCTTAATGTGGGAAAAAATGCCATAAATAAATAAGTAAATAAATATAAACTTTTAATGTTGAGCACCTGATTCTCAAAGTGGACATATTCCAAACACTATAATGAAAATAAAATGATCTTTTCTACCTTTGTTGTCTGGTGACTTTTTCTGATCATGGTGGCCCAGTATCCGTTCTGCTGCTATCTGTCCTCAGTGCAGGTCAGGAAGTCATCCTCGTTAAATATCTCCCTGGCAATCCAGGACACCTCCAGCCAACCCCCCCTGCTCTCCCAGCAGTAAGGTAAACAAATCATAAACCAATTTCTACAACTGCTAGAGGGCTTTCACTGCAGCTCCTGCTGTGAGGATGGAGGTAAATCAACAATTTAATCCCCGCAGAGCAGCTGGACTCCACAGCTGATCCATTCTGCTGCAGCAGGGGGGAGGCTTAGCCTCTCCAAGCCTCTTATATCGGGCGCCTATGTCTAACTTGCTAACACAGCCAAGATATGCAAACTTGCCTGGTTATTAGACCAGGAGGCTGCAATTAGCTGTCATCTATATTTGATATGATATCATGAAACCAGCCCTTCTTGAGAGCCACCAGAGTAGAGTGTACTGTGATAACTCAACCAAAGTTCAAAAGATGAAATAAAGGGGTCCTTTTATCAAGCCACTCTAAAAAGTGGCCGGCATTGGTATAAGTGCATGAGTTTTCTCTGCGCTGCAGCCACTTTTAGCCAGCGGCCTTGCCATATTTTCTTGTAATGGGCACATGCTAATTTCCCCATTAGCACGTGGCCATTACTGCAGCAGCCCTTACTGCCACCTATTTAGGAGGCAGTAAGAACTACCGCACTACTCCCATGCTAATCGTGTAGCACACAGTAATGTGCCCATGCTACCTGATTAGCGTAGACATGCCTACTGTCCGCCCATGGTCATGCCTCCCATACTGGAAAATAAAATATATTTTCCAGCTTGGGATTAGTGTGCGCTGAGTGGGAAACTACCATGGGTTGCCTCAGCACATCCCGCGGTAGTGCCCTTTTAGCATGCAGTAGGCCCGCGTTAGGCCTACTGTGTCCTAGTAAAAAAGCCCCAAAGTGAAGGTAAAATATTTTAACACCTTTCTTCTCATCTTTTGGTAAGAACATAAGAGCACAAGAATAGCTATATTGGGTCAAACCAATAGTCCATCTAGCCCAGTATCCTGCTTCCAGCAGTGTCCAATCCAGGTCACAAGTACCTGGCAGAAACCCAATCAGTAGCAACATTCCATGCTACCAATCCCGGGGTAAGCAGTGACTTCCCCCGTGTTTATCTCAATACCAAAATATGGATTTTTCCTCCAGGAACTTGTCCAAACCTTTTTGAAACCCAGATATGCTAACCACTGTTACCACATCCTCCAGCAATGAGTTCCAGAGCTTAACTATTCTTTGAATGAAAAAATATTTCCTCCTATTTTATTTTAAAAGCATTTCCATGTAATTTCCTTGAGTGTCCCCTAGTCTTTGTACTTTTTGAAAGAGTAAAAAAAAAATTTGATTCACTTCTACACATTCTACATCACTCAGGATTTTATAGACCTCAATCATATCGTCCCTCAGCTGTCTCTTCCAAGCTGAAGAACCCTAACCTCTTTAGCCTTTCCTTATATGAAAGCAGTTCCATCCTCTCTGTCATTTTGGTAACTTTTCTTTGAACCATTTCTAATTCTGCTATATTTTTTTTGAGATACTGCGACCAGGATTGAAGACAATAGTCAAGGTGGGGTCACACCATGGAGCGATACAGAGGCATTATAATTTACCATCCCTCTCCTAATAATTCCTAGCATCCTGTTTGCTATTTTGGCTGCCACCGCACACTGGGCTGAAGATTTCAGCATATTGTCTCAATGACACCTAGGTCTTTATCTTGAGTGCTGACTCCTAAAGTGGACCCTAACATCAGATAACTATGATTCAGATTATTCTTCCCAATATGCATCATTTTGCATTTATCAACATTAAATTTTATCTGCCATTTGGATGCCCAGTCTTCCAGTTTCCTAAGGTCTTCTTGCAATTTTTCACAATCCGCATGCGTATTGACAACTTTGAATAGTTTTGTGTCATCTGCAAATTTAATCACCTCACTTGTCGTTCTTATTTCCAGATCATTTATAAATATGTTAAATAGCACCGGTCACAATACAGATCCCTGCAGCACACCGCTACTCACCCTCCTCCATTGAGAAAAATGGCCATTTAACCCTACCGTCAGTTTTTTTTATCCAATAACCAATTCTTAATCCACAAAAGGACATTTAAAGAGGCATATTTTCAAAGCACTTTGGGAGGCTAAGTTCCATAGGTTTCTATGGGACTTTGGGAGGCTAAGTGCTTTGAAAATGAGCTTGATTGCCTCCTATCCCATGACTTCTTAATTTTCTTAGAAGTCTCTCATGAGGAACTTTTTCAAAAGCTTTCTGAAAATCTAGATACCCTACATCAACCGGCTCACCTTTATCCACATGTTTATTCATGCCTTCAAAGAAAGGAAGCAAATTGGCGAGGCAAGACCTTCCTTGGCAGAATCCTTGCTGACTCTGTGTTTGTCTACATGTTCTGTAGTTGTATTCTTTATGTAATAGTTTCCACTATTTTGCCCAGCACTGAAATCAAGCTTGCCGGTCTGTAATTTCCTGGATCACCCTTTTTAAAAACTCAGCGTCACGGCAATTCTAGGGCGTTTCAAGATGGCCGCATATTGACCAGAAGAGAAGCGCTGATATTCTCGAGGGAAATATACCTTGAATTATGCCGCATACTAAGCGGAAAGGCGTGGTGAAACGGCTTCTCTCGCCTCCTACGACCTCGACGCCAACACAGCCGAGAATTGAACGCTTCTTCTCTGGCGTCTCTCAAAACAACCAGGAGAGGGATCCCCTAGTGGAGTTAACCGGGGAAGCGGAAGCTTCACGGGGAGAGGAAGTCTCCTTGTCGCCACCATTGTTGGTACTCCCTCCGTGCCCGGCGTCGAAGATAGCCCTGGAAACGACGTACTCGGCCACCGGAAGTGTGGAAGAGAAAACGTTGTTTGAGGGAGCAGTGCTGTCGGAGGAGACGCCGGGAATTGAGACATGTTCTCAAAGAAAACCTCCGGAGGTTAACCTAGGAATGATTTGGACTCTGTTGAAGAAAATAGAAGGGACTTTGCAGAAGACATCGGGAGAGGTACAAACTTTAAATGAAAAATTTGATTCGATGGAAAAAGCAATGGATACGGTGAAACAAGAATTTGCAGCAAGAACTACTAAATTAGAAAAAGATATAGAACATCTACAAGACTTTAAAATAACAACAATCAAAGATAATACAGATTTGAGGCGAAAAATAGAACAAATAGAAAATTATAATAGACGCCTGAACCTTCGTGTCCTGAATTTCCCTAAGCTCTTAGGAAATTCCCCGTTGGACTTGTTTAAACGATACCTTAAAGAAAATTTAAAAATTCCTACAGATGCTATGCCTCCAATAAATAAAATTTATTATATTGAAAATTCCAGAGAGGAAGCGGGAAAGATGGGAACCGAGGGAGAAGGCCATATTGATTTAAATAATGTTTCACTCTTACTAGAACAATCTTTGGAAAATGCTACAAAAAGAGCTACTCTTTTAGTATCGCTTGTGTTTGAGCAGGACTTTAACTCTATTATGAGATTGTACTTTAGAAATGCTAAATCTCTTTTTGGAGGAGAACAAGTCTGGATTTACCCCGATGTCACTAAACAAACCCAGCAAAAGAGAAAGGCATTTCTTGCTTTGAAAAAGGAGACTTTGGAGATTGGGGGTTCCTTTTTCTTAGCATACCCAAGTAAATGTATTGTAAAGCTGGGATTAACAAAATATGTATTTTTTTCACCAGAACAACTCAAGTCATTTATAGAGATGAGACAACTGAAATGATAGTAAAATGAGAGATATGCAACCTTGTTTAATTATAATAGTATATGATAAGTAACCTTCTCTTTCATTAGCCCCATTGTATTACAGTTTGTGGTCTAAGGAAGCATGACAATTTAATTTGTTGATTTTATTTTATGCTTTTTGTAAAATATTATTGCTGTATTTCAATGACCTTTGTTGCTGTTTAAGAGGTTGAAATAAAGAAATATATTAATAAAAAAAAAAAAAAAAAAAAAAACTCAGCGTCACATTGGCCACTCTCCAGTCTTCAAGTACTACGGATGATTTTAACGGTAGGTTACAGATCACCAGCAGCAGATCAGCATTTTGTGTACCATCCAGTTCAGGTGATTTATCACTCTTTGTCAATTTGGCTCAGTACATCTTCCAAGTTCACCAAGATTTCTTTCAGTTCCTCCACATTGTCACCCCTGAAAACCATTTCTGGTATAGGTATATTAATATTTGATATACCACTTGGCTTGCGCAGGTCACAGCAGTGTACAATAATTATCTTTGCAGAGTACAGTATCACAGCAGAGTACAGTAATTATCACAGCAGTATACAATAATTATCACAGGAGTGTACAATAATTATCACTGCAGAGAATAATAATTATTACAGGAGTGTATAATAATCATCACAGTGGTATACAGTAATTATCACAGCAGTGTACAGTAATTATCATGGGCGTGAGCAATAATTATCACTGCAGAGTATAATAATTATCACGGCGGTATACAATAATTATCACTGCAGAGTACAATAATTATTACAGGTGTGCATAATAATTATCATAGTTGTATGCAGTAAGTATCACAGTGGTGTATAGTAATAATCAAAGCAGCGTACAGTAATTATCACAGGAGTGTATAATAATTATCACAGCGGTGTACAGTATCACAGCGGTGTATATTAATAATCATTGCAGTGTACAATAGTTATCACAATGTTATACAGTAATTATCACAGGCGTGTATAATAATTATCACTGCAGAGTACAATTATTATTACAGACGTGTATAATAATTATCACAGCGATGTACAGTAATTATCACAGCGGTGAACAATATCACTACCATCCACATGTGTAAGTGTGCACTTATATGTGTAAATGGCAGTAGCAGGTCTATGTGCTATTCTATAATTATGCTCTAAAATGGCTTAGGAGGAAATTCTATAAATGATGCTCAAAATTCAACGCCTGAAAAAATTGGCACTAAGCATGATTTTATAAAGTGTGCATGCCCTTTATAGAATCGTGCTTAGTGCTGGTTCCCATGCCCAAACTTTGGGCACCAGACTTACACCTGTTGACACCTGGGGTAAATGCTGGCACCCAAGTTAGGCGCATTGAGGCAATATTCTGTAACAACTCACACAACTATTCGGAACACCCCTGACATGCCCATTCCCCTCCTATGAGCATGCCCCCTTTTAAATTACATGCTGTTAGAGTTAGAGGTAATGCCTTATAGAATAGCATGTAGCTAGATGCATGCACAAATTCAGGGGTTCTTTTACTAAGCTGCGGGAAAATGGGCTCTGTGGTAGCGGCAGGGGCCATTTTTCCCGCATGCCAGGGTAGGGTTACCATATTTGGTCCCCCTGCCCCTGCCACACCCCGCCCCCTGTCACTCCCCAGCCCCACCCCCTGGCACATATCACCCCACCACTTTCACACCCGCCCCCCACACCCCCCTAAGGGTGTCCTATCCCCTCCCCTTACCTTACTTTATTGCCTTGGTGGTCTAGTGACCTCTTCGGGGCAGGAAAGAGCCCTCTCTTTCCTGCCCGGAGCACTGCCCTGCATTCTCTCTCTTCCCCTTGCAATGCTGACGGTCCCTCCCAGAGGCCGCGTCAACTCTCGGCGGCCATTTTGAATCGGCGCCGGGAGGGACCGTCAGCATTGCAAGTGAAAGAGAGAGAATGCAGGGCTGTGCTCCGGGCAGGAAAGAGGGGGCTCTTTCCTGCCCCGAAAGGTCACTAGACTAGCAGGGCAATAGAGTAAGGTAAGGGGAGGGGATAGGACACCATTAGGCCTGCCCGCCAGCCTGCCTGTTTGTCCAGAAATCCAGACAAACGGGCAGGCTGGCAAAACCCGCTCGGTTGCCCGGCCATGTCCTCAAAAAGAGGACATGTCTGGGTAAAACCGGACATATGTTAACCCTATGTCAGGGCCCTTTTTACTGCAGCGGGTAAAAAGCCCTTAAAAAGTGGCCATGCCGTAAGATAACTCTTACCTCATGGCCATGTGGTGGGGAGCACTTACCACCACCCATTGAGGTGGCAGCTAAGGGCTCCCATGGTAACCTGGCGGTAACTGGGCAACTTACAGTGATGCCTGATTACTGCTGGGTTAGTGCTGTGCTACAAAACTTTTTTTCTGAGGTGCCAGAAAAATGCGCATACTCGAGCTGGAACTACCATCAGTGGCCGCGTTGGGCCAGCAGTAGTTCTGGATTAGCATGCGGTAAGCCTGCGTAGAGGTTACCACTGCTTTGTAAAAGGGCCCCTTAATGAGCGCCAATTAACATCAATGATTATTTGCTAGTAGTTATTGATGTTAATTTGCTCATTAGGAGTGTTTTTAGCGTGTGCATTAAATATGCGTGTGCTAAATTCTAGAGACGTCCATATATTCCTGTGGGCGTATCTAGCATTTAGCATGCACTAATCATGTGCGCAAAAAATGCTAGCGTGCCTTTGTAAAAGACCCCCCTCAATGAATATTTATCTCTGGAACTCATTGCCGGAGGATGTGGTAACAGCAGTTAGTGTATCTGGGTTTAAACAAGGTTTGAACACATTCCTGGAGCAAAAGTCCATGGTCTGCTATTGAGACAGACATGGGGAAGCAACTGCTTCCCATGGAATTGTTACTGTAGCATGAAATGTTGCTACTATTTGGGTTTCTACCAGGTACTTGTGACCTTAATTGGTCACTGTTGGAAGTAGGATATTGGGTGGTCATTTTTTAAGGGGCTTTTTACCCCCTGCAGTAAAAAGGGCCATGACGTGTGGGAAAAAAGTCCCCCACCACTACCGCAGGGCCCTTTTTCCTACAGCTTACTAAAGGACCCCTAAATTTGAGTGTTATTCAAACTCTACCTGATATCTCTATTAAGTTTCCTAATCTCTTAATCATCGGTGATTTTAACATGCATGTTGATTTCCTGTCACCTAGATCACCCTCATTCTTATCTCTTCTTTCAGATCTTGGCCTCACTCAACACGATCCTTTCACTATACATTCTGCTGGTCACACTCTTGACCTATATATAGAAAAAAAGTGAGGAGAACGAATGAGGATACTAAAAATTGTATTTATTCATATAAAATGACCCGACACGGCCGTGTTTCGGCCCAAAGGCCTGCCTCAGGGGTCTTTAACAATCTGGAGTAGTGTGATGTGAAACATGCACGGTGGAAATGTAGTATGGTGGAACTGTCTTGGGTCTCCAGAAAAAATTTTTTTGTGATGGCCAGGAACAAGCCTGATATACTCCTCTCCGAAATTGCAATTGCACACGCTTTTTTGGAGAGGAGTATATCAGGCTTGTTCCTGGCCATCACAAAAACAAATTTTCTGAAGAGAGGAGACCCAAGAGAGTTCCACCACACTACATTTCCACCGTGCATGTTTCACATCACACTACTCCAGATTGTTAAAGACCCCTGAGGCAGGCCTTTGGGCCGAAACACGGCCGTGTCGGGTCATTTTATATGAATAAATACAATTTTTAGTATCCTCATTCGTTCTCCTCACTTTTTTTTTTCTATATCTCACATTACCGTGAGGGTTTTTACCTCCTTTTTTTGTTGTCACACTCTTGACCTAGCACTTCCTAGTTCCTGTGCAAGGTTTTCTCTAAATAATTTCTCTTCTATCCTCTATCTTGGACTGATCATTTTCTTCTCTGCTTCTCTTTTAAGCCTTTTGCTACTTATACATCCCCTACTTCAAGGATGGATCATTCAGTTTCTCATTGTCCTACTCCTCGTAATAGCTCCTCCACTACACGAATGTTGAAGCCTACTTCCTGTTCACCACTTTTTTTCTAGTCTTCTAAGTTCTTTCTCATCCCTTCCTCTTGTCCAAACCATTTTTAAACCCAGATACCCTAACTGCTGTTTAGTAAAAGGGCCCCTGAGTGTTCCATGTAACTTCATTGAGTGTACGTTTTGAAAGAGTGAAAAATCGATTCACTTTTACCTGTTCTACACCACTCAGGATTTTGAAGACCTCAATCATATCCTTCTCTCAGCCAAAATGAGACGTACTGCTGCTTACTAGTGTTACTTGTTGGATTTTTGGGTCTGAAATGCAATTGGCTAATAAACATTCAGTAGGGTCATTCATAGTGGAATAGGAAACCAGTTTCTTGTGGTTACTCCTAAAATATGCCTTTACATAACACTCTTTGCCCTTGAAGAAAGCTGACTAACCTTTTATCCATACACTGCCCAAGCCCTGCTGGGAAATTTTCAAGAAAGAAATGTTAAGTTATTTGCAAGCTGGCCTCTGAAGATTTCAATGGCAAAATTCCAATTGGCTGACCGTTGGCTATTCACAATGGAATATGAAACAGATTTTTGCTACAAAAACCCTTACAATTCATCCTATGTGCTCCATGATTTTTAATATGCTAAGACTCAGCAAAGGGGAAAAAAAGATCTCTTCATAAATGTTGTTCTGAATATATATTACTTTCATTTTAAGCCAACGCTGAAGATTTATCATTTTAAAATAAATTATCAATTCAAATAGCATATCGTACCTAGAGGACAGCAAAAATTACCTTCCAAGCTGTGGCAGATAAAAATTGCCTATTCTCATTGCGCCTTTCTTCAAAGAGGTCATTCTCAAACCTTTTAAAATATGAAGTGACTGTATGAGCAGAGATTTACTCAAAGTTGAAACTGACACCCATTTGCTTTGCCCCCCCAAAATCACATAATATTATAGATGAGCTTTCTAGATTATAAAGGCCCCTTCTACCAAAGTCCTCTTGCTCAAACACCATGTGTATGAACTTTCAAGACTTGAGGGATCTCAAAAATCGCAGAATCTGTGGATAAGTCTTGCATTGATCCAAGAAAAGATACCACAGTCAGCAAGGGCACGGTTTTCTCCTAGATTTAGGCAGGTGCTGCTTTTTTTGTGCTCTCTGAAGCATTTCACTGCATGCTCTTTACAAAATCCACAAATGTATGTACATTGGGGTCCTTCTACTAAGTTGTGGTGAAAGGGGGACAGCGCTAGCATCAGCGCATGCTTTTGAAGTGCATTGAGGCCCCCTTTTACTGCAGTGGATAAAAGGCTGTACATTTTTTGGGAAAAGAAATGGCTGTGTGGTAGTGAACTACTTACCGAACAGCCATTTTGGTGGGGAGCCCTTACCGCCATCCATTGAGATGTTGGTAATGGCTTCCATTCTAACCCAGTGGTAACCGGGCAGCGATTACCGCTGGTTAAATTCTGGTGCTACAAAAATAGGACATATTTTTGTAGCACTGGAAATGACATATGCTAAGGGTGGGAACTTCCGGCAGGCTCCTGTGGTAGCCTGCCAGTAGTTCTGGATTGGCACGCGGTAAGCCTGCAGTGGTCTTACCGCTGCTTAGTAAAAGGGTCCCCTCGTGAAAAGAATATACATAAAAACAACAGATGGAAAGGAGCAATTGGAACACATGCCATAAATCTGAACAAAACCATATAAGAACACAAGTAATTTATCTTCTATGCAGAACCTTACTAGATTTTGGCTCCCCGCAACTGTATGTCCTTTGGCTGCTATTCTGATCACTGTGGCAACACAATTCCTACCCCCCCCCCCCCCTCATGTAACATCATGTAGGATTCACTTATATAAGAATACGAGACTAGCCATACTGGATCAGACCAATGTTTCATCTAGCCCAGTATCCTGCATCCAACAGTGGCCAATCCAGGTCACATGTACCTGGCAGAAACCTAATCTGTAGCGACATTCCATGCTACCAGTCTCGGGGCAAACAGTGGCTTCCCCCATGTCCATCTCAATAACAGATTATGGATTTTTCCTCCAGGAATTTGTCCAAACCTTCTTTAAACCGAGATACACTAACTTCTGTTACCCATCCTCCAGCAGCAAGTTTCAGAGCTTAACTATTCTTTGAGTGAAAAAATATTTCCTCTTATTTGTTTTGAAAAGTATTTCCATGTAATTTCATTGAGTGTCCCCTGGTCTTTGTACTTTTTGAAAGAGTGAAAAATTGATTCACTTTTACCCATTCTATACCACTCAGGATTTTATAGACCTCAATCATACCCCCCCCCCCCCCCTCAGCCGTCTCTTTTCCGAGCTGAAGAGCCCTAACCTCTTCAGCCTTGCCTCATATGGGAGGAGTTTAATTCCTTTTATCATTTTGGTTGCTCTTCTTTGAACTTTTCCTAATTCCGCTATATCTTTTTTGAGATACAATGACCAGAACTGAACGTAATACTCAAGGAGAGGTTGCACCATGTAGTGATATAAACTCCTAACATCCTGCTTGCCTTTTTTGGCCGCCTCTGCACACTGGGCAGAAGACTTCAGTACACTGTCTACAATGACACCTTGAGTGCTGACTCCTAAGGTAGACCCTATCATCAAGTAACTATGATTCGGATTATTCTTCCCAATCTGCATAACCTTGCATTTGTCCACATTAAATTTCATCTACCATTTGGATGCCCAGTCTTCCATTTCCCTAAGGTCTTCCTGCAATTTTTCACAATCCGCATATTTTTATTTATTTATAGTTCATTTGTATCCCACATTTTCCCACACATATGTTTTGACAACTTTGAATAGTTTTGTGTCATTTGCAAATTTAATAACCTCACTCGTCATTTCCGATTTCCAGATCATTTGTAAATATGTTGAATAGATCCGGTCCCACTATTCACCCTCCTCTATTGAGAAAAATGGCTTTAACCCTACCCTCTATTTTCTGTCCAATAACCAATTCCTAATCCACAGAAGGACATTGCCTCCTATCCCACAAATCTTTAATTTTCTCAGGAGTCTCTCATGATTTATTTATTTATATATTTATTTATTAGAATTTATTTACCGCATTTTATAAGTAATACACTCAAGGTGGTGTACAGTAAGAATAAATCAAACATAAGCAATAGACAATTACAACAGTAAAAATATTCAAATAACAATACAAAGTATTTTTATTTATTTTATTTGTAGCATATCCTGCTTATAATCGAATGAGAAAAACGCCCAAGTTCCGACCTAAATCGGGAGATGGACGTTTATCTCACAAAAACGAATAAAGCGGTATAATCGAAAGCCGATTTTTGGACGTTTTCAACTGCAATCCGTCGCGGATGCGGACAAAGTTGATGGGGGCGTGTCAGAGGTGTGGCGAAGGCGGAACTGGGGCGTGGTTATCTGCCGAACAGAGATGGGCGCATTTCACCGATAATGGGAAAAAAGTATGCGTTTTTAGCTAGAATTTAGGACACTTTTCCTGGACCCTGTTTTTTCACGAATAAGGCCCCAAAAAGTGCCCTAAATGACCAGATGACCACTGGAGGGAATCGGGGATGACCTCCCCTGACTCCCCCAGTGGTACCTAACCCCCTCCCACCACAAAAAAATGATGTTTCACACATTTTTATTTTCACCCTCAAATGTCATACCCAGCTCCCTGACAGCAGTATGCAGGTCACTGGAGGAGTTGTTAGGGGGTGCAGTGGACTTCAGGCAGGTGGACCCAGGCCCATCCCCCCTACCTGTTACAATTGTGCTGCTTAATGCTTATTAGTCGTCCAACCCTCCCAAACCCACTGTACCCACATGTAGGTGCCCCCCTTCACCTCTTAGGGCTATAGAAATGGTGTAGACTTGTGGGCAGTGAGTTTTGAGGGGGATTTGGGGGGCTCAACACACAAGGGAAGGGTGCTATGCACCTGGGAGCTCTTTTACCTTTTTTTTTGTTTTTGTAAAAGTGCCCCCTAGGGTGCCCGGTTGGTGTCTTGGCATGTGAGGGGGACCAGTGCACTACGAATCCTGGCCCCTCCCACGAACAAATGCCTTGGATTTATTCGTTTTTGAGCTGGGCGCTTTCATTTTCCATTCTCGCTGAAAAACAAAAACGCCCAGCTCACACATTGTTGAATAAAACATGGGCGTCTATTTGTTCCCAAAATACGGTTTGGTCCGCCCCTTCACGGACCCGTTCTTGGAGATAAACGCCCATGGAGATAGGCGTTTTCGTTCAATTATGCCCCTCCATGTATCCCACATTTTCCCACCTATTTGCAGGCTCAATGTATGGCTCAAGTATGGCATAGTATGCTACTTACAATGTCAGCACAATACATAATAAAACATTTTAATAGACGGCGTAGGGTAAAAGCGAAGATCGAACATATAGACAGGTAAAGTAGGAGGAGTTAGAAAAAAGGGGACTAATTTAAAGAAAGTTACATTTTTGCATATTACAGCATTCTTCTCAAAAGATCATACACGCTTGTTCGGACCTCCCTCAAGACCTACCTCTTTTAACTCGCATTTGGGGCCCCTTATACTAAGCCGTGTGGATGCCTATGTGTGCCCAACGCACACCATATTGGAGTTACCGCCCGACTACCACGTTACTTTTGCAGTAATTTCATTTTTGGTGTGCGTCTGATACGCGCATCTGAAAAATATTTGTTATTTTCCGGCACGCATAGCTGACACGTGCCAAGTGGCATCTGATGAGCGTAGGTCATTACCACCCAAATTCTTTACCGCTAGGTCTATGGTTGGTGGTAATGTCTCAGACCCAAAATGGACACGTGGCAATTGTGATTTTGCCGCACGTCCATTTTCGGCAAAAAAAGGCATTTTTTGCAGGTGCGCTGTAAAATAATTCTGCGTGCACCCACAACGCGTGTCTACACTACCGCAGGCCATTTTTCAGCGCACCTTAGTAAAAAGAGCCCTTGATTCTTAGAGTTGTTTTTGGCTGTACTCAGCAGCGTGGCCACATTGCCACGCACTGCCTGATTACCACGTGAGCCCTTACCACCTTCTAAATAGGTGGCGGTAAGGGCTCAGACAGTAAATAGCAGTGTACTAATTTTAATATTAGTTCACGGCCATTTACTGCCCTATTTTTAAAAAGGCTTTTTTCTTGCCACGGTAAAAAATGGCCCAGTCCGCGCAAATTTCAAATGCCAAAACTAGCTGAGGCCACTTTTTACCACGGCTTAGTAAAAGGGCCCCATAGGGTAGTCTATTCATTCTCAAACTTTGCATCAGCAGTTTTAAATATCTCCTTTCTGTCTATCTTTAACATAAGATAATGCACCTGCACTGCGTAACCCTAGTAGCGCTTTAGAAATGTTAAATAGTAGTAGTAGTAATGAACTCTACAAGATATTTTAGAATCAATCAGACTCGCTAAATGTAACCATTTTTAAATTATCAAAGTTCTTTTCTCAATTATTACAGCAGCTGCAGGTGTGTCTGACAATGCAAAGGGCTGACAGCATAAATGCACAGAGTTCATTTTACAGCAAAAATTTTCAAACCCTGTTAGGAGTGTTCCTTCTTATAAAGTGCTGGTCCACCTGAACAAATAAAAGCAGAGCAGAACATGCCAATAACGTACATTTCTACACTGGATTGATTTATGGCCTCAGAACATTGGGTCTTTAAGTTTTCAGGAGAGTTAAACAGCCTGTTACAAAAACAAAAGGCAGTATCATAGTTGAAGGTTGGTAAACCGCACTGTTTATGTAATGGGCTAGAGTGAAGGATGGTTGTCAGAACCTACAATGCCTAAAACCTATGAAAGTATTAGAAGTCATGTTAAATCATAATCAATGGCTTGTAATCCTAAAGTAAGTTAATAACATTCTGCAGTAGATTAATGTCAATGATGTACTGAGTGAATCTCAGAAACGTAGCAAGAAGCTATAAAAGTTTAAGGGGCCCTTTTACTAAGCCGCGAAGGTACCTACGCACAACCCAACGTGCGTCAATTTTGAGTTACCGCCCGGCTACCACATGGCCCTTCCGGTAATTTCATTTTTTATGTGCATCCGCTATGCACCCCGGAAAATATTGTAATTTTCCAGTGCGCAGGCAGTAATCGGGTGGTAATCAGCATTTTACGAGCGTAGACCATTACCGCCCGGTTACCGCATGAGACCTTACCGCTAGGTCAATGGCTGGTGGTAAGATCTCAGATCCAAAATGGATGCGTGGCAATTTTCATTTTGCCACATGTCCATTTTCGTCTAAAGTTTTTAAAAAGGCATTTTTTACAGGTGCGCTGAAAAATGATTCTGCGTGCACCCAAAACACGCATCTACATTACCACAGACCATTTTTCAGCGCTCCTTAGTAAAAGGGCCCCTCAGTGAGACACAAATGTGAAATTAAAGGCTGGAAGAGGCAGGCTTCAATTCTGCAAAGATTTTAAGCAATGCAGATGGTCAAATTTTAGGAGAGATTTTGATGGTGACTTTCTTTTAATGTATTTTCCCAAGAGGTCTTCAAGTTCATTTGTGTGAGGGAAAACAGGGAATGTTTGATTCTGTGTCATAAACGTAGGCACCATCTCCAGGATTCTATATGGCACAACTTAAGTTGCGCACGTAAATCCAGTCATATTCTGGATTTGTGCACGCAACTTAATCAGTTAACAAGCCAATCAGCGCCGATAATTGCCACTTAACAAGCAATTATTAACACTAATTGGCATTAATTAGAATTACACGTGGAACTAAGCGTATTCTATAACCTGTCACTTAATGTTAGGCAATGATTGCACACATAAGTTATGTGGTTATATGCAGATGACCATTAGTTAAGTGCACAAATGCTACTTAAGCAGTAAACAGTATTCTATAAGTTTAGCGCAAACTCACTTAGAGTGTAAATGCAAGGGGGTGTTCCTAGGAGGAGGCACATGGACGGGCATGGGCGTGTCTAACAGTTACATATTACTGAAAGTTACGTTCTAAAGTGCCGCAGCTAGATGCGTGCATTTATGCCTGCTATTGACGTGATATAAGTGGGACCAGAAAACAACAAGGCAAGCAGTCCACCAAATCCAACGTGGAAGAAAAAACAAACAGGCAGACCTTGTGAAAAAAAAAACACAGTCTTTGGGGTCCTTTTACTAAGCTGCCCATCCTGCCTTTTCAGTTATTCCTGCCCAAACTTCCAAAGTTATATCCCAACTGCCCACCATAGAAGCTATACTATTTGTAGGATATTCTGGGACTTGAAGTCAGCTGACAATATTTGGAATTTCCTCACCCTCCACCCTTCAAAGTACCCCAGAACAGCATGAATTACTGCTCCAAACTTCATAAAATGAGCTCCAAAGTATGAATTCTGATGTGGTATTTCTACAGATGAAAAGCAGGGCTGCCAAGAGAATGAGCCCCTGGACCACCACTGCCGCTCCCCCCAGGACCACTGTGTAGCCAGATTATAAAAATGGGGGGGAGGGGGGGAGCCAGAGCCCAAAGTGGGCGGGGCACATTTTGCCCCACCTCCCTGCCCCCCCCCCCCCGCTGCAACTCCACATACCTTAGCTGGCAGGGGTCCCCAACAGTGGCGTAGCCAGGTTCGGGGGGGCCCCCCCTCAGGGTTCAGCCCCAACAGCACCACACATTTAGTGGTAGCTGGTGGGGATCCCAAGCTCAGCCAGCTGAAGACTTTCCCCTAATGGTAACGAAAACACTACTCTCCACGATACCAGCACCTGCGCATGCTCAGTTTTCAGCGCATGCGTACTGCAGACTGCCATGGTGGAAAGAAGCATCTCCCTGCAAGCTGAGATATTTTTGTTAGTGGTGGTTGGGAGGGGGGGGGGGAAGAAGAGCACTTGGTGCCCACCCAAAATCTGTAGTCTGGCTACGTCCCTGGTCACCAAGCCCTGCCATCAGAAGACTTCCTCCAGTGCTGTTCTCCACTGTATTGCCTGCCCTGCGGTTGCTTTTCCCCTCACATCACGCATGCTCAATTTCTTCCACATCATGCCTGTTTGACATGAGGGGAAAAGCAGCCACAGGGCAAGCAATGTGGTGGAAGTGCTTGAGGAAGGCTTCTGCTGGTGGGGCTTAGGGACCCCCACCAGCCAAACCTGAGGCCCCGAAGCCCTGGGTATGCTCCTCCCGAGCCTCTAAGAGGAGGCCCGGTGCCTGAGTTTTCTCTCTCCTGGCCGCTCCTGGCGGGACACAAACACCCAGGTCCCATCAGGAGCAGAAGACAAACCCTGGCACCAGGCTCCCCTTAGAGGATGGGTCTGGGGGAATCTTGCTCCCCTTGACCCCCCCTCTCGGTGGCCCTGATGCAAAGGAGGGGGTTACCATACACTATTCTGAAAGAGGGCACACTATTGGGAAAAAGGGAGCACTCTTTCTGAAAGAGGGATGTGAGGTCAATACTGGACGGACTTCTATGGTCTGTGTCCCATATATAGCAAAACAGATCAGGATGGGCTGGAGTGGGGTTTGACGTCTTATGAACCAATAATGAAATCTAGGTGAGAAAATGGATGTTTAAATCCATGCATTCAAACAATCTCAAGAATTTTCTAACTGCCAAAGAAGCACTTATAGATGCCAACACATGCAAAGGGAACAGTCATATTAGAAAGAATGGTGCCCAAAATATTTCCGCCTAGGTGTATGTAGATTTAGGAATAGTTTAGAATACTCATAGCGGCCACGCCTGCGCCTAACTCTAGGTGCATCTATTTACACCAAGTAAAACTTGCTGTAAATACCAGCACCTAGGCTAGGCGTGGAGCAGGTATATTCTGTAACCATGCACATAGATTTTCAGAATGCCCACAGTCCGCCCATTCCACGCCCCCTTTTTAGCAGCACGCATTAGACTTTACACGCACCATTTTAGACTACACCTAGCAAGTTGTGCCCTTAAATTCTAATTAATGCCAAATAGTATTAATAATTGCTTGTTAAGTGGCAATGATCAGTGCTGATTAGCTTATTAAGTAATTAAATTGTGTGCGCAAATGCAGAATAAGACCAGAATTGCATGCACAATTTCAGTCACGCAGGGCGTAGCCAGACTTCAGCGGGAGGGGGGGTCCAGAGCCCAAGGTGAGGGGGTACATTCCCCCCCCCCCCGCCCACCCACCATTGCTGACTTTGCCCCCCCCCTGCCATTACCGACTTTGCCCTCCTCCCTGCCACCGACCCTCTGAACCCCCCCTCCCGCCGCCAACCCACCGTCACCTACCTTTGTTGTACATGCAAGATGTCAGAAACAGAAGGAAGCCTTTTGCATGTAGAAGAGGACCTCAGCTGGCAGGGGTTGGGGTCCCCCGCCAGCAAAGGCAGGCATCGGTGGGTTGGCACGGGAGGGGGGTTGGGCAGGGCGGTGGGAGGGGGTCCAGGGCTAAATCTACAGGGGTCCAGGCCCCCATGGCCCCATGTAGCTACGCCACTGGGGGAATTTGTGTAAATAAAACGAGAAGTATCACTAAGGAACTGCCCTCTGTGCATGTGGAACTGCAGATTTTTGTGTATGCACTACAGCACAAATATGCAATACAGTGGAATCCCGATATAACGTGCCCTGCAATAGCACGAATCTGCATATAATGCAGTCATGTCTTGGCTCCCCTTTTATTAAATAGAAGGTCCTTTTCCAACAGATCAATGTTTGGTTCATGTTCTATTGACCCTGTTATAACGCAACCCCACATTTAACATGATGATATTTTATAGATCCCAATCATAGCATTATATCGGGGTTCCACTGTATTTACATGTGCAGGTGGCAGAGTTTTCAACTCTGCAAGCTGGCAGAGATCTGATAAAACAGCCATCCTCCAAAACTCACATTTTTTTTGCACTTTGTGGTGGCTGTGAACCCTGCAAAAGTAAGCATAATTCTCCCTACAAGCTCTTGTCCAAAGTCCAAATCCCAGAAAGGTTAGGTGGCAGTTATGCATAACTTGAAGCAGAGAAATATGTGCATTGCCATTTTAAAATGCAGAATACATGCATACTTTGAAGGACCACCATACCACGCCTAGAACACACCTTTGAATTTGTTTGCCACCACCTATTCGTAAAAAAGCGCCTGTTTTAAAATGCTACTTACAATAATGCTGGTCTACATGTGTGAATATGATTCTTAGGAATGCAAATGGCACATATCTCTTCTCAAATCATTTCTAAATTGAATAACCTTAAGCTACAGAACACCCTGGTGTGCTCTTGCATGACCAGCACTAATCATACCACGTGTTATAGTCCACGTGTGGCCTTGTCATGTGGTACTGACAATGCAAATCTTAGCCTAGGTTAGTTAATAATAAAGCCATCGAACATGACTGAAACAGAGGCATTATCCAAGGTGGCTGTTCTTTGCACAGACTGGAAGGAAGCCATCCCTAGCTAAATGTCAAAAACAGGAAATTCAGGATATATTTTTGAGGACTGGTATGGGACGTACCGTACTGTATCACTTAGATCTTTCATGAAGCAACACGTTTTTACTCAAAGCCTCGTTGTTTTGACCCTGTCGGCTAACAACAGCTCAAATTCACCTTCCACCTGTACCAGGCGCAACAGTAAGCATGAGCTTTTGTTGTGTCTGCTGGGCCAGCCTCCTCTTCAGAAAGGAGCAAAAGGATATGGGGAGGACATTTTTCCAAGTTATTTACTGAGGTAAACTCATTGATCTGTCTAGAAGTTGGGCCCTTTGCCCCCAGGCGTTTAACTGGATCATTTTACAAAATAGCAGTTCTGACTTTTAAGGCTCATCGAATAGGCTATCCAGAATATTTAGCTAGCCTGACAATTCCCTACACACCAGCCCGTATGTTGCGCTCTTTGAATCATAGGAGCCGACTCTGTGGGTGCTTGAGCACCCCCAATATTGAGCAAATTCCTTCTATGTGTCCAGGGAGGTATTATTTCCATTAGGCTTAGCACCCCCAATAATTTAAAAAAGTTGGCTCCTATGCTTTGAATGATCAACGCCTCGGCCTCCCTGGACCTAAACTTTGCTCATTATGAGTCAACTGGATGAAGCGCTTTCTTCTTTCTTGCACCAAAACACTTGGAATAGCCTACCGTTCCCTGCTCGCGGTATTCTTGAGTTTAAAAGTTGTAAGGTAGAATTTAAAACCTGGCTATTCAAGCAGGCTTATGGGGGTCCAGACTAATTAGGTAGCCATGTTTTCATACTTTTCTCCTTGTCTTCCCTAATCTTTCCTTAGTGCTTTCATTCTCTCTCCCCTCTTTGCCAATGATGTGTCTGCGTTTCTTTCCTGTCCATTAATGGAATTCCTTTCCTTTTCTTGATGTATTGGAATCTGTGCATCGTTTTGCTCTGTCCATCAGTAACAGCAGTCTAGCAAATATTAATAAACTATATTGAAGGAGGATGAGGAGAGGTCCTATTGGCAATCAGTGAGTGCAGGTTTGATTTTCAAATCTACATGCACTGTTTTGCAGGAAATGTTTGCCCACACAACAAAGCAGGTGCAACGTTCAAAGTACTTTTGACCCAGTGATGTCATAGGCAATTGTTAAAGAGAAATAATGGAAAATTAGCAATGAGGTCCATGGGTTAAAGGTGCCTATGAACCAAGCAGTTATCTGTGCTTTCTGAGAACTGTGTAAAACAATACACAACCAAACAGAGAAGTAAAGGTGAAGACACACTTTTTGATGTTACTGTTTCTGAAAATTGCCCCGAGGTATACCATTTGTTCAACAGAACAGGAAACACTCATGCAACATGTGTGTTTCAGAGAATATTTCACATTTCCATGAAGATGCTATTATAGTTTATTTAGCTTTTAGAACACATTGTGTATGGGTACAATGAGTTCCCTACTGGGAAGAATTTACAATTTTAGGGGCCCTTGTACAGCGCAGCGGTAAGCCCAACACAGGCTTACCGCAAGCTAATCTGAAACTACCGCCGGACCAACACAGGCACCGGCGGTAGTTCCAGCCCCGATGCGCCATTTGCCGTGCTAGGAAAAATAGCTAGTTATTTTCCAGCATACCGCTAACCCAGCGGTAATCGGACAGCACTACGTGCTACATGGTTGCTACCGGGTTAGCGTGGGAGCCCTTAACGCCAACTCAGTTAGTGATGCTAAGTGCTCCCCCCTCCCGCATTGTCACACAGTAAGTGAAATCTTACCCCATGGCCATGCCTTTTTTTGGCCTTTCTACCCACTGCAGCAAAAAGGGCCACAGCATGCAACAAAAATGGCCCCCACTGTTACCACAGGGTACATTTCACCACAGCTTGGTAAAAGGACATTTCAGTGATAGGTAAACTATTTGCCCAAGAACATACTTAGGGCCCTGTTTACTAAGGCGCGTTAGCATTTTTAACACACCTACAATTAGCACACGCGCTAACTGTGTAGGCGCCTATAGGGATATTGTAGGCGCGTACACAGTTAATGAACGTACATGGTTAATGCATGTTAAAAATGTTAATGCGTCTATAACATGGCTTAGTAAACAGGGCTCTTAGTTTCATTAGCTTAAACAGGTCAAACTCAAGTAGGGTAGCCCACTAGCTCCCTGATACATATAATAACTAACTATTCATTCTCATTCTTTATAAACATGATTCCAATGTTGTATTATGATGGATATCTGCAGATTCTGCAACAGTAAAATCTTTTCCAGTGCCTTCATTGTATGTACAGCAATTCCTGATTGTTTACTTAATAGAATTTTGCTCCAACTAAATTCTACATATTGGTACCTTAATTTGGATTAATACTCCCTATAATGGGTTTTTATCCCATTATAGACTCACTGTAATGGGATTTTGTCCTCTTCAGTTTATTATTTCCTTTTTGATTCTTAAATATTGAAGCTCAAACAAGAAGAAAAAATGATACAATAAAAACTTGGGACAACAAAGAGTAAAGAAACTGGGGTCCTTGAAGGCCACAACCAGTGGTGTGCTGGAGCTGGCTCGCACCGGCTCGCAACAGCTGGTTGTTAAATTTTTAAAGCTCTTGCGAGCCGGTTGTTCTGGCAGGCAAGCCAACTCCCAGGGGTGGCACAACCTGGCGGTAAGCGAGGTAAGCATGGCAGGAGGGCGCCACATGCCATGCTGCTTACCTCACCTCCCACCGCCCTGGGGGTTTTAAATCTTTGATTTACTTCCGTCGCAGCAGCCACAGTGAAAGCCCTGCCCGTCTCTAGTCTTCCCTTCATTCCCATCAGTGTCCCGCCTTCTTCTGACATCATTTCCTCTTTCCGCGAGGGCGGGACACTGACAGGAAACGAAGGGAAGGCTAGAGATGGGCAGGGCTTTCACTGATGCGGCTGCTGCGATGGAGGTAAATCAAAGATTTAAACCACGCAGGGTGGCAGGAGCAAAAAGAGGGATGTTGGGGGGAGAAGAGGTGGACATGGGAGTGGGACAGCAGGGGAGAGAGAAGCATCGAAGCCATCAATGGACATGGATGGGAGGGCAGGGCCCAGGGAGAGAGGAGAAATTGCTGGACATGGAGGGGAAGGGAGGGCAGGGAAGAGATGAGAAATGCTGGATATGGATGGATAGATAGATGGAGGGCAGGGGAGAGGAGAGTTGCTGGACATAGGTGGATGGAGGGTAGGTGTATATTATTATTACAGCTATTAGACTCAGACCTAGAAAACACCTATGTGTAGCTGTGGTACTATAGTCCCATAACTAATTAGTTGTACATGTTGCTTGTATATTCTGTGGAGTCTCAGATATAGAGATAATTTCATGTAGCAATATTCTGTACTCTCAGCGAGATATCATGGATCTGTTAATGGTACAAATACTTGATGAGGTATCTAATAAAGAGCAAACTGATGCAGCCTTGAGTGATTTATTTACTCCTAGGTATTGGTGGGTGGCCTACCATCTTGGGAGGGATAAATATACCCTAAAAAATATACAGAGGGGAAAGGAGAGTTGCTGGACATGGGTGGATGGAAGGGAGGGGAGAAGAGAGTTGCTGGGTATGGGTGGATAGAGGGGAGGGCAGGGGAGAGAGGAGGGTTGCTGGACATGGGTGGATGGAGGGGAGGGCAGGGGAGAGAGGAGGGTTGCTGGACATGGATGGATGGAGGGGAGGGCAGGAGAAATTCTGGACATGGATGGAGGGGACGGAAGACAGGAAGGAGATGCACTTGGATGGAGGGGAAGGGAGAGAGAGAATAAATGTTGGATATGGATGGAGGAAAGAGAGAGGAACATGAATGGAGGGGAGAAAGGAGAAATGCTAGACATGGATGGAGGAGAGGGAAGGGAGAGAGAAGAAATGCTGGACATGGAGGGAAGAGAGAGGAAGGAGATGAGATGAGGGAAAAGGAAGAGAGGAGAAAAACTGCACATGGATGGAGAAAATAGGTAGAAGCTGGATCCACTGAACAGTCAAGTCTGCGAAGGACTCAGCTTTTACTTATGGAGGGCAAGAAATGAAGAAGAAAGGAGGAAAGTAAAGAAAAAAAATGGAAAGGAAGCCCTGGAAACGGAGTCAAGGGAACAAATAGAGAGCAGCAGAATCAGATACTGGGCCAGCATGATCAGAAAAACAAAGTCACCAGACAACAAAGATTGAAAAAAATCATTTTATTTTCATTTTAGTGTTTGGAATATGTCCACTTTGAGAGTTTACATTTGCTATCTTATTTTGCAATGTGTTTCTTTTGGTTTTTCTGGTATTGTGCTGGATGCAGAGTCTAACTTCTCAGGATTTCAGGTTAATTTTTGAAGAATTTGAATAGGGGCTATCTCTGTTCTGCATCTATGACTGCAAAGCCAAGTGTCTGAATAGGGATCTGTTTGTTAGGTTCTGAGATTTTGATAACACATTGTTTTTCCGAGTTGGCAAGACTGTCTGTTCTCCTAATTCCTGGTCTGTATGCTAATTTGGTTTGTGTCATTTTGGGTATACTGCAGAGATTTTTTTTTTCCTGGTAAAGGGCTTCTAAAACAGACATCATGTTATAAGAATCAGGTTCTCAACATTAAAAGTTTACATTTATTTACTTATTTACGGCATTTTATCCCACATTAAACATGAATTAGATTGGAACCTGGGCGTATTTAATTTTTTTTTTCCTGGAGAGAGTAATGCATTGCCCCCCCCCCCCCCCCCAGGCTCTTTCCCTGGCTATAGCCAGCTCTGCAATTTGGGGGGGGAGGGAGTAGAGGTGGACTGGGGAGAGAGCCTGTTGTTAAACATTTACCAGTACACCACTGGCCACAACCCAATCGGGTTTTCATGATTTTCATAATGAATATGCATGAGATCCATTTGCATATAATGGAAGCCATATATGCAAATCAATCTCATGAATATTCATTGTGGAAATCTTGAAAATCCAACTGGGTAGTGGCTCTCAAGGGTCATGGTTACCCATCCCTGAGCTAAATCTTTGCGGCTTGTTTTTCAAAAGCTCTTTGTTCAAACTATCATTTTGCAGTACAATTGTATCTAATGCAGTTTTATACACTGTGGCATTTACAGTACATGCAGAAAGCAGAGAAACATGCCACGCTCTCTGACTGCACCACCAAAAAGCAGAACCGTGTTTATTTATATTTGCTTCTCCTATAGACCCATGACTGAAAAGTAGGGCAGTGTGCCTGGGCCTGCACAAACAGCAGGCTGTTCTCAGTTTACCCTTTGACCCCTGCCAGCTCAAACAATCTCCCTAGAATCCTAGCCTTTGTTAAACCACACACACTAGCCTCCAGTTGCTCCTATTTAATGCTGCAATAAACCATTTCCCTGGTCTGGACTGTGGTAGTTACATGTGTCTGAGGCTTAGTAAACTGAGCCTTCCCCCAAGCACTATATGCCCAGAAGCATTTGGTAGATGGCCTTGCCTCTGTTTTTGAAGGGCACCTTTTGGCACCTTGCCCATTGCTGTGGCATTTCATGAAACGTAGCTTGTTCTTATCCCTCCTGAATGCACAGAAACCCCGGTTTCTTTTTAATTTGGTTAGTAGAAACAGCTATAGGCACAAAGCAAAACCACTTGAAATAGCAGGAAAGAGCCAATGGCCATCCATTTGTTCCAGTGCAAAAGAATGCTGCCTTGTATATGACATGAATTATAATTCTAGCCACCTCTCTGTTCTTTCACTTTTTAATGTTAACTCTGCTGTGAAAACTGAAGCAATGAGTACTTCTTTCTTTCTGAGCGGAGAGAACTGATCACTATGCAAGTTAGTTACTGCCAAGAGAACCCTCCAATGAATGCCACAATCCAACATTAAGGGTCAATTTCCCCCCCCCCCCCAAAAAAAGAAACACTCAGTGCTTCACATAGGTACTACAATTTGGGACCCTCTTCACAAAGATGCGAGAGGACTAATGCGCAGGTAGCGCGCACCCAATTGGCGTGCGCCTGGTGGTAATTCTGAGTTTGGCACATGCCAAATCCCGCAGTAGAAAATAATTTTCTATTTTCTACCATGGGGACGTTCTGCAGCAGTAACCGACAGCACGCCTGCATTGGTGCATGTTGCATGGTTACCGTGTGGATAGCACATGAGCCCTTATCTTTAGGTCAATGGGTAGCGATAAGCACTCAGGCCATAAACAGGCATGTGCTAGTTTTAATACTAGCACAGGCCCAATTCCCGGCCCATTAAAAAATAGCCTTTTTCCCAGCCGCAGTAAAAAATGGCCCAGTGCATGTCTAAAATATGTGCCCACTAGGGGCGCAGCCAGACCTCACGGTGGGAGGGTGCCAGAGCCGAGGTTGGGGGCACATTTTGAGTGCCGCACCTCCGCCCCCCCCCCCCCACCGCCTCGCCTCCCTGCCGCTTCCCCTCACCTCTTTGCCACTTCCCCTCACCGCCTCATCGCTCTCCCTGCAAAAATATATACCTTTGCTGGCGGGGGTCCCTAAATCCGGCCAGCCGAACCCTTCTTCAGTGTTGGTCTTTGGCGCAGCCGCATTCGCTGCCCTGCTCTTCTTTCTTCTTGCTCCTCCTGTGCACGCTGACGCTCCTTCTCAGTTTCACATAAAGGAGCGTCAGCGTGCACAGGAGGAGCAAGAAGAAAGAAGAGCAGGGCAGCGAACACGGCTGCGCCAGAGACCGGCTCTGAAGAAGGCTTTAGCTGGAGGGGGTTGGGGACACCCGCTAGCCAAACCAGAGGCCCGGATGAAATTTATGGGGGCCCAGGCCCCTGTGACCCCCCCCCCCCCCATAGCTATGCCCCTGGTGCCCACACTACCGCAGGCCACTTTTTACCGTAGCCTTGTAAAAGGACCCCTTAGTAAGATATTCAGATGAATTTACAGACCTAAGATTTTGCTTGAAAACGTTCCTAAATTCAGGTGTTTGTGCTTCTTATAGGTTGTTCTACACTTTGCAAAATGTAAATAAGTCTGATTGGATGGCAAGCTTCTCATGAGTCTTAAAACAAACAAAAGAGAAGGGAAAAACTCCAACAATGAACAAACCAGAGCAGATACAGCCAAAAGTGGCGGAGTGACCTAAGTGGTTAACGTGGTGGAACTAGGTTCGATTCCCACTGCAGGCACAGGCAGCTCCTTGTGACTCTGGGCAAGTCACTTAACCCTCCATTGCCCCATGTAAGCCGCATTGAGCCTGCCATGAGTGGGAAAGCGCAGGGTACAAATGTAACAAAAATAAAATAGATACAATTGGAGATTCTACATGGAATGGAATGTTGCTACTATTGGAGATTCTAGATGGAATGTTGCTACTATTGGAGATTCTACATGGAATGTTGCTACTATTGGAGATTCTAGATGGAATGTTGCTACTATTGGAGATTCTACATGGAATGTTGCTAGCAACATTCCATGTAGAAGGCTGCGCAGGCTTCTGTTTCTGTGAGTCTGACGTCCTGCACGTACGTGCAGGACGTCAGACTCACAGAAGCAGAAGCCTGCGCGGCCACATTGGTGATCCATGTAGAATCTCAAATAGTAGCAAGAGTGGAGGAGTGGCTTAGTGGTTAGGGTGGTGGACTTTAGTCCTGAGGAACTGAGTTCGATTCCCACTTCAGGCACAGGCAGCTCCTTGTGACTCTGGGCAAGTCACTTAACCCTCCATTGCTCCAGGTACAAATAAGTACCTGTGTACAATATGTAAGCACGGGGTACAAATGTAACAAAAAAAGTCTGGATTTGGATGTTTTTTGTTTGAAGGTGGACCTAGAGAAAAGATTCCAGGGCATCCAAATCACAGGACGTCCATAGTTTTTTGTAAAACGTCCAAAATCAGAACAGGAAAGGTCATTTTCTACAAAATAAAGTCTATCTTTTCCTTTTAAAAATGCTGTTTGGAAAAATGTTTTGTGATTTCAATGTTTTATTTTTTGGTCCATTTTCAAACAAATACATCCAAATGCAAAACGTACAAATGTGGTTCTCATAGAGCAACTTTAGGGTATATGTTTTGGTTTTGTCCTAGAATTTCCACTTTTTGGACCGCAATATTAACTGCTATAGATACTTATTGGGGTTGTTCAGTTATCGTGAACCCGATTGTATTATTTGGACAATTTCAATATACAGCGCCTGAGCTCAGAGGTTTTAAGCAATTTCTGCAAAATTCTTTTATGTATGGTTTAAAGACTATTTTACATCATTGGTTGGTAGTTGCAGGGCCTACCCTACAATTGTGGCGATCCTTGCTATTGCTTGCACTAAGGACAGAGTGACAAGGCATTTCTAATTTTGATTCGCAGATTGGGTGACGATTCCAAGATACTTGGGAACCTTTCTGGTTGACCTTATCTGCAAGGGCCCATAGAGGGGCATAATCGAACGAAAACGTCTATCTCCATGGGCGTTTATCTCCAAGAACGGGTCCGTGAAGGGGCGGACCGAACCGTATTTTCGCAAAAACTAGACGTCCATGTTTTATTCGACAATTTGTGAGCTGGGCGTTTTTGTTTTTCAGCGATAATGGAAAATGAAAGCGCCCAGCTCAAAAACGAATAAATCCAAGGCATTTGTTCATGGGAGGGGCCAGGATTCGTAGTGCACTGGTCCCCCTCACATGCCAGGACACCAACCGGGCACCCTAGGGGGCACTTTTACAAAACAAAAAAAAAAGGTAAAAGAGCTCCCAGGTGCATAGCACCCTTCCCTTGTGTGTTGAGCCCCCCCAAATCCCCCTCAAAACCCACTGCCCACAAGTCTACACCATTATTATAGCCCTAAGGGGCGAAGGGGGGCACCTACATGTGGGTACAGTGGGTTTGGGGGGTTGGACGACTAATAAGCATTAAGCAGCACAATTGTAACAGGTAGGGGGGGATGGGCCTGGGTCCACCTGCCTGAAGTCCACTGCACCCCCTAACAACTGCTCCAGGGACCTGCATACTGCTGCCAGGGAGGTGGGTATGACATTTGAGGGTGAAAATAAAAAGTTGTGAAACATCATTTTTTGTGGTGGGAGGGGGTTAGTGACCACTGGGGGAGTCAGGGGAGGTCATCCCCGATTCCCTCTGGGGGTAATCTGGTCATTTATGGCACTTTTTGGGGCCTTATTCGTGAAAAAACAGGGTCCAGGAAAAGTGCCCTAAATTCTAGCTACAAACGCATACATTTTATCCATTATCGGCGAAAGGCGCCCATCTCTCCTCGGCCGATAACCACGCCCCAGTTCCACCTTCGCCACGCCTCCGACACGCCCCCATCAACTTTGTACGCTTCCGCGATGGAGTGCAGTTGAAAACGTCCAAAATCGGCTTTCCATTATACCGATTTATTCGTTTTTGTGAGATAAACGTCTATCTCCCGATTTGGGTCGAAATCTAGGCGGTTTTCTCTTTCGATTATAAGGTGGATAGTCACCTATTAAATATTTAAATCGCTAGTTTGATCTGCAACTGATTGTGTGCAGGGGAGGGGAGGTTTCAAGGGAGGAAAGGGGGGGGGGAATTTGATGGGGATTTTTCAGCAAGTTGCCTTGTTTGGGACAAACACACGTTCAAGTCATAGTTGGTTTATTGTCATGGATTATGGAACTGCTCTTAGGCCAGACTATAGGCCTCTGGCATACAGTTATTTTATACGCTGTCATAGTATGTTATATAAAGGCTGTGTTGTTCTATGACTTGTTATTCAATAAAAGTGATTTAAACATAAATGTTGGGAATGAGACACCCTTTTAGCCATCTAAAGGGAATTCTATGGCAGCCACCGTAAAAGCTTTATTACTTACTGCATATTGCAAAAAGTATAACAAAAAGTACATTAATACAAAAAAAAAAAAAAAGATAATGCTAAATAAAGTCAAATTTAAGATACAACAGAGGCAAGAAATATGCAAATTGTTAAGAAGAAGAATCCAAGAGTTCTTAAATTACGCCCAAAAGTTATACAATTGGGCAGCCTTTTCTGGTTAAATTTCCCCTATAAATGTGTACTAAAGCTAAATTCAGTTAAATATGTATTTTTTGATCCTAAACAATTAACTTCTTTTTTAGATTCTAAGACAGTTGTTACCCCTTCGTCACATCCAAGAGTTGTAATTACTTCAACTCTGTAATTAATAGTAATAGTCCTGGAATCTCTTTTCAAGCCTTCTAATCCTTTTTGGTAGAGTTTTCTTTACTATACCCACAAATATTGTGAAATGCCTCTCTTATTGTGGACTAAAGATGAGTAAATTGATAAGTTATATTGTTTATTTGTGATAGAATTTGCTTTGATAATTGTCATCTTTTCTGGATCAAGATGTGTTCTTGAATTACTTTGTAAATTCTTTAAAATAAAAAATAAAATAAAAAAAGAATCCATCTATCAAACAAACCAAACACAGCAAAGGTGACAAAAACAAAGGGCTAGATTAAGTCAAAATGGTAAACAGATTTATTCAAAACATCCCAGAGTCAACATGAGAGTCGTGTTTCGGCCCAAATGGCCTGCTTCAGGAGTCTTCTAGTGCAGTGGTTCCCAAACCTGATCCTGGAGGAACCCCAGCCAGTCGGATTTTTGGAATATCCATAATGATTTTTTCATGAGAGATATTTTCATGCACTGCATGCAGATCTCTCTCATGAATATTCATTTTGGATATCCCAAAAACCTGACTGGCTGGGGTGCCTCCAGGATCAGGTTTGGGAACCACAGTTGTAGCAGATGTTTAAATTGCTAGCTAACCTTCAAATAGTAATTGTGATCAGGGGCATAGCCAGATGGCCAATTTTGGGTGGGCCTAAGCCCAAGGTGGGTGGGCATGGAATTCGTACCCCCCCACCCCCGGCTCCCCTCCAGTTTGCTCCTCTCTCCACTCCTCCCTGCCCACAAACCCCAAATATTAAATACTTGAGCTAGTGGGGTTCCCCAAACCCTGCCAGCTGAAGATTTCTTCCTCCTCCTCGAGCAGCCAGCACTCTTCCAAACAGCAGCCAGCAGCACTTGCCTCAAACTGATGCTGTTGCCGGCAGGCTATACATGCTCAGTGCTTTTAGATGTGCAAAAACTGAGTATGTGCAGAAGGTCTTGGTGTCAGCAGAAGGTAAGTGTTGCTATTTGGAAGAACATTGGCTGCCCAAGGAAAGAAAAATCTTCAGCTAGCAAGATTTGGGGATCCCCACCAGCCTCAGCAATAGTGTCACAATTTTGGGTGGGCCTGAGTCCAAAGTGGGTGGACCCCTGCCCACCTGTAGCTATGCCACTGATTGTGATACTATATTCTACTAACAAGGCAAAGTGAAAAGAATACGGTGGCAAAAAAACACCTAAAGATCTTGTAGCAATTCTCTTTTGGCCAAACACTGGTGCGTAAGCACTCGAAAAAAACAAAATTGTATTTAATGATAATTGAAATGATCAACTGCAGCTCTTTATTTCCAAATCAGACCAGTGATATGGTTTTCCTGTTCGACAGTTAATGAAAAGGTTTGCACATGTGGTGTATACATATTGATAATTAATGGTGTGTATCTGCAGGGCAGAATCCTGCTACACTGACTGACCGATAAAGCTTTCTGAACTCTGGGGCCTGTTCTACTCCGCAAGAATGCGTTTCTTGATTTGCCAGTGCACATCCCCCCAAGCTATATCAAACTGGAGCCAATGAAACCTTGAAATGGTGTATTTTACGGAAAATAAAATAAGAGCATTTTCTCCCCAGAGCATGTCAGATAGCCAAAATCAGCAGAGACAGCAGGAAAAAAAAAAAAACAGTGAGAAGAAAATTATTTGGCCTATTTTTCAAAAGGGCAATCCAGGCTCTGTCTCCTGCATAAGGATTCCCCTCTCTCTTTCCATTGTTAACACCTGCTGCTCCAGGCTATGCATTCAAGCTATCTGACAGCCCGATGCTCAGAACTCTCGCGTAAGCCAACAGCGCTGAAACTATACTACCGGAACAGAGCAGAAAATTAGCTCGCCAATGCTCAAAGGAAATGGTATGCAAATCATATGCACGCTGCTAAAGCAAAAGCAAGAAGGGGGAACGTGCTTGGCGCATGTGCAGAGGAGTTTCACGATATGCCCAGCTCTTGTACGTATGTGCCAGGCAAACCTGAACATAAAGCGAAAATTGGCATCTGTTTTCTGCACCTTTAAATATAAGTATTTCAATTTTTTTTTAAACTGGAAGGCTTATATTTAAACCCACTAAACAGGTGCCATTGTGTGTTTTCACTTTTGGGTTTACTTGGACTCGCGCACATTTGTTTCCTACTACTGGCACTTAGAGGCTTGCATGGGCTTCCTTCTGCTTTGAAATTAAAGAAAAATTGGCAGATTTTAAAGAACTATTAATTATAGATATGGCATTCAGATATGCTGAATGAAACTTTCTATAGGTACTTTCGGTAGATAACACTCTCATGCTCCCTGTCCCGTCTGCGCGCAACCTTGGAGTCATCTTTGACTCCGCTCTCTCCTTCTCTGCTCATATTCAGCAGATTGCCAAAACCTGTCGTTTCTTTCTCTATAATATTAACAAAATTCGCCCTTTCCTCTCCGAGGACGCTATCAAAACCCTTACCCACACCCTTATCACCTCTCGCCTAGACTACTGCAATTTGCTTCTCGCTGGTCTCCCGCTCAGCCATCTATCTCCTCTTCAATCTGTCCAAAACTCTGCTGTGCGTCTTATATTCCGCCAGAGTCGCTATACTCACGTTAGCCCTCTCCTCAAGTCACTTCACTGGCTCCCTATCCGCTTCCGCATACAGTTCAAACTTCTCCTTTTGACCTACAAGTGCATCCACTCCGCAGCTCCTCAGTACCTTTCCGCTCTCATCTCTCCCTACACTCCTCCCCGTGAACTCCGTTCGCTGGGTAAATGTCTCCTGTCGTCCCCCTTCTCCCTCACTGCTAACTCCTGGCTCCGTTCCTTCTATCTCGCTGCTCCCTATGCCTGGAATAGACTCCCTGAGCCAGTACGTCAGGCTCAGTCTCTGGCTGTCTTCAAATCTAGGCTTAAAGCCCACCTCTTTGCTACTGCTTTCGACTCCTAACCATGACTCTCTTACTCAACACCCTCACTTATCACACCTACCACTGCAATTTCCCCACCCCTAGCTGTCTGTTCGTCTGTCCAATTTAGATTGTAAGCTCTGTTGAGCAGAGACTGTCTTTTCATGTTAATTTGTACAGCGCTGCGTAAGTCTAGTAGCGCTATAGAAATGTTTAATAGTAGTAGTAGTAGTACTAAGCGCAAGCTTCATTCTCTTTCTCTATGGAGGAAAGGCTTCAGATTCTCTGCCTTCATCCTTATTGTATTTCCTACATTGGCAGACTGTGTCCTATCCTGTGCCATACAGACCTTTAAGTCTGCTACATGGATTAGGTGCAGAATTGTCACTAGTCTGAAAACCTCCGTGCGGAATTTATCTGCTCTTTTTAGCATAACCGTATTGCAATTAAAGATGACACTTTTCTGGGCTGTAGCTCAAACGATTGGAAATGCTCAACAGAGAGCCCCTGTTTCTCAAGTACTTCTTCAGGAGCTTTCCCTTGGCTACTTAATTTGCCCTGCAATGAAAGTGTAAATATTATATTTCAGAGAGGGGACCAATGGATTAGCTTAGCGTATAAAATGCAGAGAGTATCCTACCTTTGGAGGGTCCTGCTAGTTCCCTGTTATTCAATTAAATTGCGTGTGCACGCCCATATTTATGTGTGCAATTTTAAGAACCGTTTATAGAATTTGGGGGCTAGTGATTTTTCATCTGCTGCTTTCTTAGCGAAATTGTGCATAACCAGTAATTTCACTGGATAATATATTGGCTTGCAGACAATTATACAATGATAAAATGACTTAAGGTTATTTGTGTGCTATGATTACAACTATGAAACACAATGATACCTTTTTGTGCGTCTGTGAGTGCTGGGTAGCACTATCTATGAACACATTTTTCCTTCATTAAATTAATATTATAAGCTTTTACTATCAGTCCAAGGATTTTGTTAATTGCTATTTCGTTTTTCACACATCAGTTCTGGGAAGGGTAGTATAGGATTGATCAGAATAAATATACCCCCCAGATTCTATATATGACACTTAAAAATATGCACGGAAACCGAAGCGTATTCTAGAACAATGTGTATAACTTAATTGATTAACTAGCTAATCAGCCCTGCTAATTGGATGTTAAAAGCAATTATCAGCACTAATTTGCATTGAGATTTATGCACACAACTCGCTAAGGGGTCATTTTAATATGCTGCAGAAAAAAGGCCCTGCTGTAGTGGAGGGGGCTGTTTTTCCTGCGCACCAGGGCCCTTTTTACCATAGCCGGTAAAATGCCCTAAACAAATGGCCACATGGTAAGATAAATCTTACTACATGGCCTTGTAGTGGGGAGCACTTACCCCCACCCACTGAGGTGGCGGACTCCTGTAGTAATCCGGTGGTAAACGGGCAACATGGGGTGATGCCCAATTACTGCTGGGTTAGCGCCACACTGCAAAAACAAATTCCCAGAGTGCTGGAAATGGCACATGGTCGAGCCAGAATTACCACCGGTGGCCACATTGGGTCAGCAGTAGTTCCGGCATAGTGTATGGTAAGCCCACATTGGGCTTACCACCACGTTGTAAAAGGGCCCCTAAGTGTATTCTATAACTTGGTGCACCTAAATTCTAAGTCGCATAGTTGAAAAGGTGGCATGGCCATGGGCTGGGTGTGGGCATTTCTAAAATCTATGTGCATTATTATAGAATACACCCAATCTGCACCTAATTTAGGCATTGGGATATACACCAAGTAAAACGTGGCCTACATGGACTCAACCAAGTTTGGTCACGTGATGAGCTGCTCAGCGTGGAAATTTAAGTCTATTCTATAAACTTTAGGTGGACCTTAAAGAATACGCCTAGCTATAATTTTTTTCCGTGCAGATTTTTCTGACGCATATATATAGAATCTAGTCCATAATGATCAAAATTTTAGAAACAGGCCTAAAGTCCTGAACGTTTGCATGCAAGGCTTAAACGGGCTTAGCAAGTCAAATATCATTCAGCCATTGACTCAGTCTCATCTTATCTGTGCAGGTACGATTTTTAAGGCAAGGCCATTAGACCTGAGCATCTGGTAGAGTTGGTTTACATTTCTGGTTCTGTAAAATGAGATTCGGGCGGAGGAGAGACAGGAGTGTGTAACTCCCAGCCCTGCCTCATGCACCATACAATGACTTGACTGATTGTGTTTGATCAATAGCCGTGAAGCAGAAGCCAAACCAACTAACATTTCAAAACAGTAGAGCTTTATTTGCATTTCAGAGGCAGAAATTAGCTTTTGGCATTGTACAGACAAAGATTGTATTTCTTGCTTCCAGAAATGAAGTCTCAGTAAGAATCATAGAAACCAATGGCAGCTTAATACCAACAAGGCCTGGTTTTACATCTGGAGAAACTAAGACGCTCAATAAATTAAAACAGAGACTGGTTTATTATACCAAATCTGAACTACACAAAAGAATCTTAAAGAGGGGGGAGTCAGAAGATAGAAAATAGTGGTTTTCGGAGCTAGGAAGAAAATAGCCAAAGGAAATCATCTTCCTTCCTGTAAAAATTAAGGGGATAGTTACTAATGCATATGAAGGGGAATTGACCTTACAGCCAGTTAGTTTTCAGGATACCCACAATAAATATGCATAAGATAAATTTGCATGTATTGGGGACCCAGTTTATGCAAATTTCTCAGGATTGGTTTGGAAAGCCCTCTACTAGCACTTTAGTGGGGCCCATGCAAAAAGACACTTGGTAGAGATGGTTCTACTGCACAATTAAATGAAAAATCTTGGGTATGCTATATGCAATGAGCATGCTTACTTCCATGTTAAAAACCCACAACTCATGGCGAAGTGTCATCCTTTACGCACTGACAGAAGGTTGACAGTAAAAAGAAAAAAAAATCACTGGCAGGTCTGCACCCAACTGATCTTCCTCCACTGACTCAACACCACTACCCCTAAATTTAAACAAAAAGCCCTGGTTTGTACCAACTACTTATAATAAACTCACTTGATAGCTGAGTGCTTTGAGGGACTTGCGGTATATCCATCTCATGTGACACAATCTATGTATCCACACTACTGCTCAGCATGTACATAACAAACTGCATTGCACTTAACTACCCGCAATGTATTCACTGCCACAATGTGCACACCCCTTTCATGTGTTTGTTCCGTGCACTAGTCAGTAACACAATTATCTTGTTTCCCAACCACCTACAGAGCATTCACTCTAAGCATCCCCTGCTTATACACACATGTCTTGCACACCCACTGCCACATATCCATACACATACCTGTTGCATACATTGTCTCTGATATACTCGGCTTGGTTACCCACTGCCTAAGACAAATTTCATTCTGTTCACCCACTGCCAACACACCCTCTATACCAAATGTCACAGCTCCCTGTGTGCACCCACCATACTCTGCACCGATTATCGGTGGCACACTCACCCTGTACACTCACATTACATGGCAAAAACCATGTGTTATTTTACCGTAATGCATGTTGTTTAAAACAGACTTGTCCAAGTTCAGTCCTCAAGGGCCACAAACAGGCCAGATTTTCAGGATATCCCTCATGAATGTGCATGAGAAATATTTTTATACAATGAAAATAACGGGCATGCAAATCACTCTCATGTATATTCATTAGGGATATCCTGAAAATATGGACTGCTTGCAACCCTTGAGGACTGAACTTGGACAAGCTTTGAACTTGGACAAGCTTTGTTTAAAGCAATGTGTGTTACATAATAATGATCTCATTATTATGTGAAACAAATAATGTAGCATGTGTTGAATTTCACAAGTTGTGTTATTCCAGCTAAACACCAGATAACCCCACTGTAGGTCCCAAGGGGGTCCTGGGAGATGCCTTCAGTGGGTGGAGATCTTGCTGGAGAGGTCAGGGGAAATGCCCTCCAGGGGGATGCGATCTGGTCTGGAGGGGGGAGGATCTGTAAACCAATTGCCCAGCTCTGACCCTGTTAAGGAGGCTCCCTGGGAGTTACTAACATGCGATACTGAGTTACCACAGGTTAATGACTCCCAAGGTAATCGGCTGAGTTAGTAGGCAAATAGGTTCTCTCCTCACTCTTTGTATGGCTCTGTTTGAATGAATGTTGACTTCTGTCCGTTATTTTAATGGAGTTCCCTTCTGTGTTACTTTGCTGTTACTTTATATTGTTCATCGCTGTCATTTGCTGTGCACCTAGGGCGGTTTTATCAAATTCCAATAAACAAACAATATTTTACCACAGCTATTAGCCCCCTAAAGTTCTACAAATTCCCAATTACAGGGGAAAAAAAAGCCCAGAATGACAAGTCAGCAGGTGAACATTTCTCAAAGGAAGATCAGTCCCTTAACAAGAAACTTCAGGAGTATACAGGAATGGACACCTTTCGAAATTAGAATGATCAATCACTTTGAGACTGACACAAAAGGACTCATAGAGGGGCATAATCGAAAGTGGGTGCCCATCTCCATGGGGGCCCATCTCCGTAGGCGGCCATGCGAAGGGGCGGGACAAACCGTATTTTCGAAAAAAGATGGGCGCCCATCTTTTTTTTGATAATATGGGTTTGTGCAGGGCAAATGCCTAGGATTTGGGCGTTTTTGAGCTGGGCGCTATCGGTTTTCAGCGATAATGGAAACCGAAGGCGCCCAGCTCAAAAACGAACAAATCCAAGGCATTAGGTCGTGGGAGGGGCCAGGATTCGTAGTGCACTGGTCCCCCTCACATGCCAGGACACCAACTGGGCACCCTAGGGGGCACTTTTACAAATTAAAAAAAAAAATTAAAATAGCTCCCAGGTGCATAGCACCCTTTCCTTGTGTGCTGAGCCCCCCAAATCCCCCCCAAAACCTACTGCCCACAAGTCTACACCATTACCATAGCCCTAAGGGGTGCAGGGGGGCACCTATATGTGGGTACAGTGGGTTTTGGGGGGGTTTGGAGGGCTCAACATTAACCAGCACAAGTGGAACAGGTAGGGGGATGGGCCTGGGTCCGCCTACCTGACGTCCACTGCACCCACTAATAACTGCTCCAGGGACCTGCATACTGCTGTCAGGGAGCTGGGTATGACATTTGAGGCTCACATACAGGCTGTCAAAAAAGTTTTTAAAGTTCTTTTTTTGTGGTGGGAGGGGGTTAATGACCACTGGGGGAGTCAGGGGAGGTCATCCCCGATTCCCTCCGGTGGTCATCTGGCCAGTTGGGGCACTTTTTTGGGACTTGGGTCGTGAAAAAAAGGGTCCAGCAAAAGCAACCCATATTCTCGCTTCTGCCACCCTTTTTTTTTTCGATTATCGGCCAAAGGTGCCCATCTCTCCTTGGCCGATAAACACGCCCCAGTCCCGCCTTCACCACGCCTCCGACACGCCCCCATCAGCTTTGTTCGTTCCCGCAACGGACTGTAGTTGAAAACGCCCAAAATTGGCTTTTGATTATGCCGATTTGGGCGCCTTTGCGAGATGGGCGCCCATCTCCCGAGTTGGGTCAAAATATGGGCACCCATCAATTTCGAAAATAAGGCCAATAGTAACATAGTACATGATGGTAGATAAAAGCCTACATGGTCCATCCAACAAGCAGGTTACACTACTTTGGAATGACGAGTGAGGCAATTGAATTTGCAGATGACATAAAACACATGTGGACTGTGAAAAATTGAAGAGACCTTAGGAAATTGGAAGAATGGGCATCCAAATGGCAGTTGAAATTTAATGTGGACAAATGCAAAGTAATGCATATTGGGAATAACAATCCAAATCATAGTTAACTGATGCTAGGGTCCACCTTGGGAGTCAGCACCCAAGAAAAAAGATCTGGGTGTCATTATACATAATACGCTGAAATGTTCTGCCCAGTGTGCGGCAGCGGCCAAAACAGCAAACAGATTGCTAGGAATTATTAGGAAAGGGATGATAAATTAAGATCAAGAATACTATAATGCCTCTGTATTGCTTCATGGTGTGACCTCACCTAGAGTATTGCGTTCAGTTCTGGTTGCCATATTTAAAAAAAGATGTAGCAGAATTAGAAAAGGTTCAAAGAAGAGCAACCAAAATGATAAATAGGGTGGTAGGGTGGAACTCCTCCCATATGAGGAAAGGCTAAAGAGTTTAGCGCTGTTTGCTTGGAAGAGACGGCTGAGAGGAGATATGATCGAGGTGTACAAAATCCTGAGTGGTGTAGAACAAGTAGAAGTGAATCGATTTTTTACTCTTTCAAAAAGTACAAAGACCGGGGGATACTCAATGAAATTACATGGAAATACTTTCAAAACAATATTTATTCACTCAACAAATAGTTAAGCTCTGGAATTCTTTGCCAGAAAATGTAATAACAGCAGTTAGCGTATCTGGGATTAACAAAGGTTTGAACGAGTTCCTGGAAGAAAAGTCCATAGTCTGCTATTGAGACAGATAAGGGGAATCCACTGCTTGCCCTGGGATTGGTAGCATGGAATGTTGCTACTCTTTGAGTTCTGGAATGTTGCTATTTGGGTTCCTGTCAGGTACTTGTAACCTGGATTGGCTACTGTTGGAAATAGGATACTGGGCTAGATGGATCATTGGTCTGACCCAGTATGGCTATTCTTATGTTCCTATGACTAAACATTGGTGACACAAGCAGAGCAGTTGGCAATTTGCCACACACGTCAACCACATATAGGCAGTTATATATTTATATATTTAATAGGGAAAGGGAAATGGGAGTTGATATACCGCCTTTCTGAGGTTTTTGCAACTACATTCAAAGCGGTTTACATATATTCAGGTACTTATTTTGTACCAGGGGCAATGGAGGGTTAAGTGACTTGCCCAGAGTCACAAGGAGCTGCAGTGGGACTCGAACTCAGTTTCCCAGGATCAAAGTCCACTGCACTAACCACTTTATCCCACTAGTTGTAGGCTCAATGTGGCTTACACAAAACTGTAGAAGGGCTACAGTACAAAAAGTATAATTATACAATATAAAAGTATGATTAAAACAAATTGGTATCAGTTTGAATTCAGAATAATAAAGAAGATGTAAGGTATTAGTGTTCATATATTGTTTGAAACCACAAGTAAATCTTAAATTATGTTGAACCTGGAGAATATGCCTTTTTGAACAGGGTAGTCTTCAATAACTTTCTGAAATTTTGATAGTTCTGTGTTGTTTTTACTAATTTGGGTAAAGCATTCCACAGTTGAGTGCCTATAAAGGAGACGTTGGAGGCATATATAGATCTGTATTTAAGGCCAATGCAATCTGGATAGTGTAGATTTAAGTGAAACAATATGGAATCCAGTACCACATCACTGTGCCAATAGTCCACAGAGTGGTTTTATTATTATGGCTGTGTCATGGTCACATTCATAATCAACACATGATTAAACCTAACAATATTATACATGCTATTTTCAACCTTAAGATGTCTTTCCCTCCCTCAATGAGGTGCACAGCACCTGCACTCATGAATGTTATATAAACTATGCATGCTTAATCCCAGGGGCGGACTGAAAGTGGTCTGGGCCCCCGGGCACTGAGGGTGGTCTTGGCCTGCTGCCCTCTGCCTGACACCCCCCCCCCTACCGTTGCGCTGCTGCCCCCTCTACCACTGCAGCCAACACCCCCGTTGCCCTGGTCCTACCTGAAGAGCCCAGGTGGTCTAGTGTTCTCTTTGGGAGGGAGGGGGAACCATGTTCTTTCCTGCCTGCTGTGCTGCCGCTATTTCTCCACCTGCCGGTGCCGCTGTGTTTTCAAAATGGCAGTCAAGACTTCTCTCAATAGTCTGGCAGGTCCCGACAGTCTCGCAAGACTTCTGCAGGGAGTCTCAGCTGCCATTTTTATAGTATGGCAGTGTCAGGCATGGGGATTAGCAGCAGCACAATGGGCAGGAAAGAACATGCCCCCCCCCCCCACAGAGGTCACTAGATCACCAGCAGCGCCAGGGGCGTAGCTACGGGTGGGCCTGGGTGGGCCCAGGCCCACCCAATCACAACTCAGGCCCGCCCAGTCAGCGCTCGGAAAATCGGGCACTTAAAAAAAATCAGTGAAGCCGTTTGACAGGCAGCGCTTCGCATCTGCCCTGCGTGCATTGCAAAAGAAGGAAATCGTCTTCGGGCCTTCCCTCACTGTGTCCCACCCTCCAAGGGCGGGACACAGTGAGGGAAGGCCTGAAGACAATTTCCTTCTTTTGCAATGCACGCAGGGCAGACGCGAAGCGCTGCCTGTCAAACGGCTTCACTGATTTTTTTTTTAAGGCAGTCACTCCCAAATAGATTTGTAAAAAAAAGGCGCCTATGTGCACATGCGCTGTGTGGCAGCACCATTTCCCCTGGCAGTTGCACGTGGTGCCTATGAACAAGCGCTGCACCGCCGCCCGCCACGTGGTACCACAGACAATGCCTCGGATGATCAGATCGTCATCGTCGGCGTCGCGATTCACTTGCCTGCCACTGTTTGCTGTCCACATACCCCACGCTCCAGGTGGCTGTCTCCCGTGACAGGCCCAGTCAGCCAGGTCCTTATCTGCAATTCTACATTCAGCACACGGCCTGCCCAGCTCAGTGTGTGGTGCAGGCTGCACTCACTGTTGCCTTGCAGCCCAGCTGTTTGACGACGACTGCGCTGGCGGCGCTGGCTTGGCCTGTTGGCTGTGTGAGGCGAGACTGACGCTCAGCCTCTGCCTGACTGACTCATGTCATCATCAATAAATTCAACTGAAGCCTCTTCTTCTTAAGGTAGGGACCGCGACCAGGCGACCAACGACACAGTTCCCGCTGTGGGTGCTGACTGCGTGTGTGGTGTGGACTACTGGGTGGGGGGATGATGGATCCTGGAATTGGATGGGTCGGGTCAAGTCCACCTCCGTGGCACTTGCAGAAGCTCACCCGACCCATCCCAGACACAGCACAGACAGGGCAGCCAGGAAATTGGAGAAAACAGAAGATGAGGTGTTCCTTCCTAAGATTTTGTTTTCTTTTTACTTATTTGACAGCTTTTTAATTTATTAAAAAAGTTTCCTGTATCTAGGTTTAAGTAAATATCATGAAATAAAAACTGAACATCAGTAAAACAGCTTAAAAGTGATTATAGCTGGTAGAAACAGCAGTTATAATTCTCTGTATTTTATGCTCATTTTTCTATGCTGTTCTAAACAATACACATTGCAAAATTTCTGTGAGAATGTTCCTTGATCTTAACTGTTTCTGTAATCTGCCTTTGGGATTGGGAAGCCTGGTGTTATAAAGATGGAATATACTGAAATTCAATGGAAGTAAAATTAAACTCTCCTTTCATTGGGGCATATGGAATCACATCTGCATCTGGTGTCTGTTTTGGTGGCCCTTTACTAGGTGAAAAGAGAGAAGAGGAGGGGAAGGGAAGGGAAGGGAAGGGGAAAGGGAATGGAAAACAGAAGAGGAGGGGAAGAGGAAAGAAAGGAGGTGGAAAGGGAAAAGTGGAAGAAAAAGGGCATGATAGAAGGGGAAGGAGAAAGGGTGGTAGGGGAAAGGAGAAAAGGGGGAAGGAGAGAGAAGGGAAGGTGAGGAGGGAAAAGAAGAAGAAGAAGGGGGAAGGATGGAAAGGGTAAAAAGAAGAAAAAGGGGAGAGAGAAATGAGGACAGTAAAGTGGAAAGGGTCAAAAAAGGAAATGGAAGAGAAGGGAAAGAGGGGAAAGGAAGGAAAGAAAAGGAGGGAAAAAAGAAAAATGATGAAAGATGAAAGGGAAGATCTGGTTTCGTTTTACAAGAGGCGAATTGATGTTCTAGTGTTCACTGTAGTATTTAAGATGCTTTCCTTTTCCTTGTGTGACTCGTAGAAATAACTGCTTATGGTATGGTAGAATTGCTCTATAGGTCCTGAGTGTTTTGTATTCTCAGTATGGTGGTTTTAAGGTTTGCAACATAGGTTCCGAATATGTATGTGGTTTATGTTGCTGTAGGACAGCTGTTGGGCAGACTGTTTATTAAAAATGATTTAGGATCCCCCCAAAAACTACTCACACCTATATATACATAGTGCCCACCCATATTAGCTCTGGGACCACCCAAAATGTCAGGTCTGGCTACCCCACTGGTCGCCGCACCTCAAAAAAGACATAGTGGAATTGAAAAAGGTGCAGAGAAGGGCAACAAAGATGATACAGGGGATGGGATGGCTTTCCTATCAGGATAGGCTGAAGAGGCTGGGGCTCTTCAGCTTGGAGAAAAGGCGGCTGAGGGGAGATATGATAGAGGTCTATAAGATAATGAGTGGAATGGAATGGGTCGATGTGGAGCATCTGTTTACGCTTTCCAAAAATACTAGGACTAGGCGGCATGTGATAAATCTGCAGTATGGTAAATTTAAAATGAATTGGAGGAAATTTTTCTTCACTCAACGCGTAGTTAAACTCTGGAATTCGCTGCCGGAAAAGGTGGTTAAGGCGGTTAACTTAGCGGACTTCAAAAAAGGGTTGGCCAGCTTCCTGGAGGAAAAAGCCATAGAATGTTATTGAATTGATGAGGGAATAATGCAGTATTTCTAGGATGAGTGGGACAAATTGCTTGCTCTTTTGGCTGCTGTCGGTGACAGGGTGCTGGGCTTGATGGACCCTTGGTCTGTCCTAGCATGGCGATGCTTATGTACTTATGTACCAGATACAGACCATAGAAGTCTGTCTGACACTGGCCTTACTTGCAACTACTGGAGTTGCCATCAAAGTACCACTCCTGCCCACCATCACACATCAATAGCCATGAGGTCATTTAATCCTCTTTCTCTATAGTGATCCATGCATTTTTGAATTCCATCACTGGTTTTGTCTCCATCACCTCCACCGGGAGGGCACTTCGGGCATCCACTACTCTCTCTGTGAAAACGTATTTCCTGATGTTACTCCTAATCTACCACCTTCATGTCCTCTAGTTCAACAGCATTCCTGTTTCTGGAAAAGATTTGTTTGTATATTAATATTTGAATCATATTTCCCCTATCTCCTAGTGACAAGATGGCTCATAGCAACTATTTTTACAAATGGTAAACAGACTAAAGCAGATTCTGTAATACAGCACTGGAAACAATTGCACATCTCATTGCTGGCTATGACTTGTCAAAAGGCCTGTTTACAGAAACATTCAATAAGGTAGAATGGTTGATCCACTGGAAACTGTGTAAATATTATAATATTGTTGCACCAGAAAAATATTGGGATCACAACCATAACAGATTTATAGAGAATGAAGAGGTTGTGATCTACTGGGACATTCCAGTTCCAACAGATATAAAGCTTGATGCAAGAAAACTGGACATCATTGAAATTGAGAAAAACACAAGAACAGCATTGATAATAGAGGTATTACTGTAAAGTGATTATTCTGTGAATGGAACAGAGAGGGTGAAGATCTTCAAGTACTAAGAAATCTAGTCAGAAATCAAGAAAATGTGGCCGAAAGATACACAAACATTCCCCATTGTATTGGGTGCCACAGGCTTGATTGAAGATTTTTGGGCTATACAATGTTACATCTTACGAACTGAACAAAGAAGTTCTCTTTGGTACAATGTAAGTACCATGACAAACCTTTAGCAGTAAATTTGACAGGCTGAGATCATATTCCACATACCCTTGTTTAGGGGTGAGAATCATTACTGTCATGGTACGTGCAGCACTAACCCTTTTGGGGACACTGCCTCAGAGATAAAAGTGTGCACAGAGGAAGAAAGAGGGACATGGAGAGGAGTGGAGGTACATAAGTACTGCCATACTGAGACAGACCGAAGGTCCATCAAGGCCAGCATCCTGTTTCCAACAGTGGCCGATCCAGGTCACAAGTACCTGGCAAGATCCCAAAAAGTACAATACATTTTATGCTGCTTATCCTAGAAATAAGCAGTGGATTTTTCCCAAGTCCATTTCAATAGCAAGATTTCCTGTCTAACTTTGGGTTAGATTGATATCGTTTGTGTATAGTGATTTTATAAGGATATCCGTTTTCATAATCAGCCATATACCATAAGACTCCTGAGGCAGGCGCTTGGGTGCCGAAGCACAGCTGCTGTGTCGAGTCGTTTCTTTTATCTTGCAATAAAGACTCTTTTTCCATTAAAACGTCTCCTCCATTGGTTGAGAAGAGCCTACTCTCCCTACTTTTTGCTTCTGCTTAATGTGCTAAGCCCATTTCTTAGTGCTTCTTTGTAAAAGGGCCCCTGTGTTAGCAACAGGGGGAGAAATTTAGATCCTTCAAATCTGGCAGAAAATTGGCATGCATCCATTTCTTTATATATTTATATATATATATAGGTTAGGGTATGACCAGTGCACTTACAAATTGAATACAGTTTATTAAAATGTGATTCACTTGGGACATCAAAATGAAAGGAAGTTATAGCACGCTGAGAGGTATGTGTACATAAGGGTACAAGTTGCAGACACTCAGTACCAAGCACTGTGTAAAACACACATCCTGTGCAAATAAACAACATTTCATCCAGTACTGGTGTTTGCTAAGAGCCAATATCCAAAAGGAAATAACAGAGCCTTTCAGGAGATGATGCATTTAGAATTTAGGCAAAAGTCAGTGAAAAGCAAATAATACAATTCTAAAAAGAGAGGCACATTTCACTAAAAGGCAAGAGTCACACTAGGTAAGGGCCAAGTACAAAAGACAAGGAAGGGCTCAAAGGTGCAATCCTGAGAGCAGAGAAGGAGGATGTGATGGAGTCATTATCAAGATGTAAAAAAAATACAGGGCCCATCAGGCTGAGAGAAAATAGATTCCAACCCTCAGCTGGCAGCATGGCCAAAGCTTTTTTGGAGCAGCACTGCCCTGTTCTGGTGAATGTTTGGATCTAGCCTTCCTTTGATCTTTAATGCATGCAGCCCCACAGACGCTCTGTGACCTCCCTCCTCTGCTGCTCCACATAAGTACAAAAGTATTGCCATACTGGGACAGGCCAAAGATCCATCAAGCCCAGCATCCTGTTTCCAACAGTGGCCAATCCAGGTCACAAATACGTGGCAAGATGCCAAAAAAGTACAAAACATTTTATACTGCTTATCCCAGAAATTGTGGATTTTCTCCAAGTCCATTTAATAATGGTCTATGGACTTTTCCTTTAGGAAGCCATCCAAACCTTTTTAAAACTCCGCTAAGCTAACCGCCTTTACCACATTCTCTGGCAAACAATTCTTTATCACCTCTTGTAGATTCTCACACTTAATTGTCAGTTATTTATTGGGCTTGGGATAGTACAACACAATAAGGACACCTTACAACAAGGTGTGGAAAACTAACCATCCACAGCATTGTTTATTGTAATCAGGCAATAAACATCTGTTGTAAAACAGATGCAAACCCATATAGGAGCTGAAATATGAATTTGAATATGCAACTTTTTCTGTCTATGTTAGCTACCCGTCTTGACAATTAAGGAGCCAACACCATCACCATCTGGTGTTGCCCCAATCCACACCCCACAATGGGCAGCTAGAGCTAGGGAGTAGGCATGGACCTCCATGCCATACAGCTGGGTTGAATGTCTCCAACTTATACCCTGATTTTCAAAGCTACATTTGTAAAGGGGTGGCAATTTGATCTACCTATGCAAGTACTTTCTCTGTCCCTAGTGGGCTCACAATCTAATTTTGTACCTAGTGCAAGAGGATTAGGTGACTTGCCCAGATTCACAAGAAGCTGCAGTGGGATTTGAACCCAGTTCCCAGGTTCTCAGGCCACTGCACTAACCATTAGGCTACTCCTCCAATTTATGCTTGCCACTCCCCCACAGAAAAACCAAATTAGCATGGGTGTCCACCAGCTGCAACCATTACCAACTCCAATTCAGAATTGCGAAGATTCCTACACCCCAGAATTCATCGCTCTCCCAGAATCAAAGGCTGGGTAAGCTGCCTTCAAGGAACATGAAGCAGGCCTGTGCCTCAGAGGCAAAGTTATAAATGGGCAGTTTCTGGATCCCTCCTTTGCTGGCTACCCACTAACCAAACTGAAATGATTTCCAAGCCCTCAACGTTTGAAAGTAAACCACTTAATCATGATCCTCTCCCGATTAGGACCTACATGGGGGCAGTCACCCAAGCCCCATTCCTTCCCCCTCCTTCTAGACCCTTCCCTTATTTATAGTCTGTTCAAGTTGCCTCTACTCGCTGCCTTGAGTCCCGGAAGCAAGAAGTTTCTACCATAAGGAAGGGTGTCACGGTCCCCTGTTAAGCAGGGCACTCAAGACTGGGCTCTCACACTTGTTTTTTCCACTGGGACGGAGAAAGCAAAGTACCCCCTTTGACAAGAAAAAAGCCAGCTCTCTCTAATAAAATGAAAGTAAGGTTTTTAAAAATGTCCTGGAACCTTAGCTGAAAAGGAGAGATTTCTCTGGCTGCATCCCTGAAAATGGGGATTTTGGTTGATGCAAGAAAACTGATCATGGGTTTAGTGAACAGGTACTGGAAAAGTTCATAGAAAGAGGAATAGGAGCTTTTTCCAGAACCAATGCATTCAGAAATTATTTCATATCATGTTTGAGGAAAATGCATTGTGCATCTGGTCCAAAACAAGGGAGAAAAATAGGGTGGACCCTACTGTCTGCTCAACACTGTGGAACTTTATGGTGAAAAACCACATCAGCTTCTACACAGTTCGACGGCTGAACTGAGTTTGGTTCCACTTCCTATTACCATCTAGAATTGCCGAATGCAGAAGAAAGCAATCTAGATGTGACAGGAAGTCACTGGCATTCATTCTTTGGAGAAAAGCGTAGATCACAAATGATGCAAGTGTATGAAGGCTTTTGGAATGCTAATAAGAAATATGAGTGGAATGGAAGAAGTCTCACACACACACAAGGAGAGACATGGGCTGCACATACAGCAGCAGGACATGTTTATCTATTCCTACACTAGCTGACATAATATTTAACCATCTCTCTGACCTCATGTGCACCTTTCTTTAAATTAGTCACCTTACTCTCTAACTCCTCTTATTTTCTGACCTATCTATATGTTCCATCTTTGCTTACACCCTACACTGTCAATTAAAATGTTCTATTAGGCACTGTGTTGACATTGAAAGTAGTATACTATATACTTTGTACACTGCCTTGAATGAATGCTTTCAAAAAGGCAGTAAATAAATCCTAATAAATAAATAAATAATAAAATAAAATATACCATCCTTTAAGAACATTGCATTCATCAGAAAATAATTTACTGGATGTATCTTCATTTTGCAAGGTTAGCCTGCACCACATGTGCTCTAGTTCCTTCCAAGTTGGTTGTTTATCTTTATGGGACTCTTTACCTACTGGATTGTGTGTGGTTGAACACAATTGCCCTGGATTCTATATAGCGCACCCAGCGTTCTTTGTCGAAATCCAAGTGTATTCTATAACAATGCGTGCAACTTAATTGGCTTAGTAAGCCAATCAACGTTGATAACAGTGCTCAACAAGCAATTATGAGCACTAATTAGAATTTATGCACACAACTTTACGTCTAGCTCCATCTCTACCTGTTTTCAAATCCATGCTGAAAACCCACCTTTTCACTGCTGCTTTTGGCTCCTAGCCTCTACTCATTTGCCCTCCCCTTGTTCCTTCCTTCCTTCTCACCCAGTACTTCCCTCACCCGTAACTGTCTTGTCTGTCTGTATTATTCAGATTGTAAGCTCTTTTGAGCAGGGACTGTCTCTCTTTGTGTCAGGTGTTCAGCGCTGCGTGCGTCTGGTAGTGCTATACAAATGCTAATAATAATAATAACTCGCTAACCATATTCTGTAATGCACTGTGCCTAAATTCTAATGCACACATCCAAAAAGGGGCATGGCTAAAGGTCGGGAAACGGGCATATCATGGGCATTTCAAAAAACTATGTGCATGATTATAGAATGTACCTGCTCTGTACATAATTTCGTCACCAGCATTGACACCAGGTTGGCCACGACTACATTAAGTCACTCAGCATATTCTATATACTGAATGGAAATTTAAGACTATTTTATACTTTACTGTACTTTAGAGAATACGCCTAGACGTAATTTTTTTCCACTCAGGTTTTTCAGGTGCAATATATAGAATCTCCCCCTTGATATTCCACAAGCAATAGAAGGCTTACCTTTTTAGAAAGATCTGTACATAAACTAGGTAAACGATGCACTTTCTATTATCAGATGATAATCACACGATTAATAGGATAAAATGATAGTTCTTGAAGATTGTAACATGGCTCTTATATTGTTGTTTTGCATCATATGTGTTTATCAATTTTGTACATTTTAATACTGTAATCCGCCTAGAATTTTATGATTAAGCAGAATATACATTTTATAAATAAAATAAATACTCATTAGTGAAAGGTTTTATATATAAGCTTGGTACACTAAGCCCCTGGCCCTCAGACAATGAGCCCAATCTCTGGAGGCTAGAGTAGAACCCTTGGAAGACATGAGGTAGATTAGTACATAAAGAAGAGATGTGCTGGGACATAATAGAACAATCCTACCTCCAATCATGCAGCCCCTATGCTGCTTTGAGGAGCAACTTCATTCTTCGACCCCATATCTTCTTCTTTGTTAACGTCTGCTGATCATGGGCTTCTTCCATTGGCTCTACAGGTGAAGTCTCAATACTGGTCTTTATAGAAAAAGACAATTATTCATTCACTTTTGAAAAAAAACATTCTCTTGACTTCACTTCCTGAACGTTATCGACCTGTCTCTAATCTTTGCTTCCTTTCCAAACTATCGGAAAAATAGTTTTCAATCAGCTTTTGACACATGTTGAACAAGGTTCTGTCTTACATCTATGTCAAATCTGGTTTTTGCACACATCACAGTACAGAAACTCTTACCACCAGTCTTTTAAAGTTAAATCTATTCTATTCTAGTTCTCACTGTCTCTCTTGATCTCTCTGCTGCTTTCAATCTAGTGGATCACTCCTCGTTACTATCATGACTTTCTGACATTGGTTTAGGTCATATTGTTTAGATCAGTCTTTTTCTGTCCATACTCCGAGTCTCTGCACCTCACCCTCTCACCTGTGGTGTTCCACAAGGTTCTACCCTTTCTCCTTTACTTTTCAATATTTTCTTAAGTCCCCTGGCTACAGTCGTTCAAGATTACAATATCAGAGCCTTCTACTACACTAACGATAGTCTTTTAATCTGTCTGACTTCACTTCTTACACCAAATTTCCAGCCTTTGCAGGAATGTCTTACAGCTTTATCACAACGGCTATGCTCTCATAAATTAATTTTGAATTCAGAGAAAACAGTAGCATGCTGGATGCCTGGATATCTGTTTAATATGTACATTCAACCAGTACAATCATTTTAATATTTGGGGGTTATATTTGATTCCCATCTTACTTATCAGGATCAGATTTCACGCGTGTTTCAGTTAGATTTTCTATCACTTCATCATCTTTGCTCACTCCGTAGCCTTTTCGATTTCTCTACTATGCAAACTCTCAGTCACACATTTGTGGTGTCACGACTAGTTTACTATAACTCATTGTATGCTGGTATCATTAAGCATCAACTAAGTCACCTTCAGATGCTTCAAAACACCACTGCCCACTTTCTCTGTCATGCAAAAAAGAATGATCATGTCACTCCATTGCTGTGCTCTCTACATTGGTTACTTGTATATTTTTGTCTTCAGATTAAGATATTATGTCTAACTCTCAAGGCCTACCATCTGGGTATTCCCTCCTATTTATCAGTCCTACTTATTCCATATACTCCCACCCATTCACTGCATTCTCTCAACAGCCGTTGCTTAGTGCTTTCAGCAGCAAAAAAAAAAGCTCATTATGAATGCATTTGGAATTCAGCATTTTTCTTTCTGGCTCCAAAATGAACGCCTTACCTGCTTATAAATTACCTTTTACAAAATTTAAAATTCATTTGAAAACTTTTTATTTTGAATCAGCCTATGGGTCAGCATTTACAAGATGTCTTAAGTTCTGCTGGGCCTTTTTATTCTTGAACAGTTTCTTTCCTTGTCTGTTTTACCCTCTTCTCTCCTCTTTCCCTTCCCCATCCATCCCCATCTATTTAGGTATATATACTTATGTGTTTGTTAAACTTTTCTATTAATTTTATGGTGTTCCTCTCAACTTTGTTTTATTGTATTTTTTTCCATGTAAAGCACTTTGACCTGATCTCAGAGAAAGCAACATGTGAAGTATGTGAATAAACAATCTGAAAGGCGAACATCACCTTGAGTGGAAGGAAGCAATATTCCAGCTAGGACATGGCCTAAGGGTGATGCAGTATCCTCTCCAGTGCGTTTTTTTTCTACTGAAAAAGGTGCCGATACTCAAATGCCAGGCCATCCTTCAAGGGTGGGGTGAGCACTGAGAGACCCACCCCACAATAGACATGCCCCCTGCAACCAGTGACAGATTCTATAACAAGGCAGAATTGGTGTGTAGAGCCCGAGATTTTTCATTAAAACTTGGGGACCATGGGTCAATTTTAGCAGACAATTGAAAAGGTGCCGGTACTCAGTACCCCCAAGTGCCCCCTCAAAAAAAGCCCTGATCCTCTCACACTGAACATGTCTCCAGAGGCATGTACCCAAGAGGAAATAGTTAGAACCGCCATTGTAGTTGGCAATTCAACTGAATGACTAGCGGGCATGAGGATCATTTTAGTAACTTGCTTGCCTGCTGCAAAGGTAGTGGACCTCATACATCATAATCATAGGATTTTAGAGAGTACTTGGGGAAAGGAGAGCCTATTCAGAAAGGGACACGCAATAAAACTAATAGATAACACATTCAAAGCAAATTGGAGAAAATATTTTTTCACTCAACATGGAATTTGTTGTTAGAAGATGTGGTCAAGATAGTTAACAAAGAAACTACTAGTACAATTTATCACTTCTATAGTGCTACTACTACAAATCATAGACACATGTAGCACTGTTAGCTGAGTTTAAGAAAGGAAAGTCACCACATATCTCTGAGTATGAACAATAAGGAACACTTTTTGGGATCCTGCCAGGTACTCATGACCTGGACTGTTCATAGTGATGGGTTTGATAGACCTTTGGTCTGACGAAATACAGTAGATGTAAATGTTCTTAGGGTTTTTTATTTTGTTTGTTCTGCTTTTTCTTTGTGTGTGTGTGTGGGGGGGGGGGGGGGGTAAATTTTCAATTGAAAATGTGCATACATTTGAGAATAAGACAACCCTCCTTTCAAAACAGCCAAATGTCTGTATGCTATGGTACTCGAGCCTTCTTATAGATCGATTGAATGAGAGTCATTTTTAGAGAGCCAGTTTACTTGGGCAAATCACTATGGGGGCAATTCTGTAATGTAATGCTTAAATGTAGACGTGACAAAGAAGTGCATTTAGCGCCCAGTTCTATAACGTCATTAAGATGCTCACCGCTGCCGTCTGAATATTTACTCCTATATATTTAGGGTTGTTGAAATATATTAAGAAACTAGCATAGACTGATAGTGCATGCTCACTTTGGGGTGGAGTTTAGCCGGAGTGTGGGCGGAGCCCACAAGTATGCACACAGGTGATAAAATACTCTAATTTGTGCATACATGTAGCAAAAAAAAAAATCAATGTACACGTAATAAAGTAAAGATACATTTAAACATTGGTACCCTTACATTAATATGCAAATAAAAACTTATTCTTTTCTAACAAATCTTTGGTTGTTCCTATAACTTCTCTTATAGACTGAGTTACAAGCCTTTCCAAGGTCCACAGCGCACAAACTTTCTTTGGCAAGACATCTGAGAGGCTAAGATTAGAATCTTGACACTAGAATCAAAGCAGTTTTGCAGCAGCTCTGCTTCTGCAGCTCAAGGCGCTCTTTGTGGTGACACTGGGTTTCTGTTTATGCCACTTATGTCTTTTCAATATCAGCTTTGTTAGAGGCAAGAGGTACCACCGCGTTCCTGTGAAGCCTGGCATTATTACACTGTGCTACTTCAATTCTGTTATTTGGATAGCTGGCTGACCCAGTTCTGAGGATGCTTTTCCACAGGAGAGATAAATAACAGCCAGTCAGAAAACAGTTTAAGGTCCTATCTTCTATAGTCGTGTTTGCTTTACCTGGCAGCACAGAAAACTATTTCTCAAACTGGGAGGAGGAGGAGGAGGGGGAAAGCAAAATAAATAAATAAAATGGTAGCCCAAAAAGTACAAAGCATGACGCAAAATGATAACAGATATCACTGAACGCTTTAACAGCACTGTCAACTGAGTTAAGTATAGGGTTAGTAATATAGGAGTCAGCTCTGAGCAAAATTCCTTGACTGTGTCCAGGGAGAGGCTTAGCACCCCCAACAATTTTGAAATGCCGGCTCCCATAGTTAGTAATACAAGACCCTCAGGTCTTGTCAAAGAAAAATGATAGGAAAACCAAATCCCTCTTTTTCTTCTTCATCAAAGTTGAGAAAATAAGATTCCACGACTGAGGAATGTCTCTGGTGGGTGGTGAATGCTGATGCTGCACGAACCACACAGATGACTTTTCTCTTCATTATGCCATGGCCCAGCCTGCTTGAACTACTAGTAAACCGAGCAGACTCGGCACAGAAATGCTGTGGGGAAAGATAGCTATGTTTCCTGCTTTATTATTTTAGGGGTCCTTTTACTAAACCGTGTAAGCATCTACGCACGCCCAATGTGCGCCAAAATGGAGTTACTGCCCAACTACCGCATGGCTCTTGTGGTAATTTCATTTTTGCGCGCGTCTGACACACGCATCTGAAAAATATTTTTTTCTTTTCGGACGCACGCCAAGTGGCATTTGACACAGATAGGTCATTACCGCCTGGATTCTTTACCATCAGGTCAATGGCTGGCAGTAAGGTATCAGACCCAAAATGGACGCGCGGCAATTTTGATTTTGCCGCACATCCATTTTTGGCAAAAAAGCGCCTTTTTCACAGGTGCACTGAAAAATGGATTGGTGTGCGCCCAAAACCCACGCCTACACTACCGCAAGCCATTTTTCAGAGCGACTTTGTAAAAGGATCCCTTAGTGCGGCTGTACTTAATAGAGAGATGTTTGAAGGCAGCTCATTAGCAGGGCCGCCGAGAGACTAGGCCAGGCCCGGGGCAAGGCCGCCCTGCCTCCGCCCCCCCCCCCCTCACCGATGCCGTCCATCGCTCCCCCTGCCGCTGCCACCCCCCGCCGCTGCAGTCCACGGTCTCACCTCCCTGCCTCCTCAGCTCCGGGCCCCCTGCATTCAAAGCGGCATTCGCAGATTGCCTCTCTTCAGTTCTGGCCTCGCCTTCCCTCCCTGTGTCCAGCCCTTGTCTGATGTAACTTCTGGTTTCCGCGAGGGCGGGACACAGGGAGGGAAGGCCCGAAGGGAGGCGATCTGTGACTGCCGCTTCGAATGCAGGGGGCCCGGAGCCGAGGAGGCAGTGCCCCGACCCTGGCGCAGGGCCCCCCTTGCAGGCCCGGGCCCAGGGAATTTTGTCCCTCCTGCCCCCCCCCCCCTCTCGGCGGCCCTGCTCATTAGTGACCATTAATTCCTGGTGCAGTGGTGCAGTAAACAGAATGTCTAACAGTTTAATGGCTTATGATGTCCAGATAGCCAGTAGATCTCTTGGACTATAGTGAACTTCAGTAAAGAGCTGGTCATTTATTTGCAAAGGTAAATACAGAAGAGCAAGTTTACTCGGGTTACTCTGTTTCATCGTGAAAGCACTTCACAAACATCCTAAACGTTATATCCCTCTAGGGATCCGTCTTGTCCTTTTCAGATCTGCAGGTCCATTTATTTCTTGAGAAAGGAATCATTGTGTGAAGGACCCCTTTTCTGTTGAGTTGTTAAGTTAATGTTCCAACACTATGGTGAGGATTCTAGCATGAAAAGCTGAATTTACAGCTAAGTTGCATAAATAATTCCAAACATTCCGCCGGTGATCATTTGTAAGAACCTCTCTCCTGCTAAGAAGAGAACAAACTGAGAAAACTTTTTTTTTTCACATTAAATGTTACCACAAGACCTAATCATGAGGATCTCAAACTGCCTTAAATGAAGGGGAGGGGTTTCTAGTCTTTTCACAGAGCTTTATTCCAAACTAGTGTTTCTAACACAAATGAAACGGGCGCTAGCAAGGTTTTCTTCGGAGTGTGTATGTTTGAGAGAGTGAATGTGCGAGTGTGTGTGTGTGAAAGAGAGAGAGTGAGTCTGGGTGCAGGGTGTGTCTGTGAGAGAGAAGAGTGTGTGTGTGAGAATGAGAGTGTGTGCAAGTGCGTATGTGAGACACAGTGTGAGAGAGAGTGTGTGTTGCACACAGATAGTGTGTGCGAGAGAGAGTGTGTGTGAGACACAGACTCTCTGTGAGACTGAGTGTATGAGACCAAGAGAGTGTGTGAGTGACTGTGTGACACATAAGAGAGTGAATGTGATACAGTGTGAGACATAGAGTGTGTGAGAGACAGTGTGTGAGAGTGAGAGAAAGACATTGACTGTGAGAGAGAGAGAGAGAGAGAGAGAGAGAGAGAGAGAGAGTGTGTGTGTGACAGAGATACCTCCCCCCCTCTCTGGTGTCAGGCCCCCCTCCCTCCCTCCCTCTCTCTGGTGTCAGCCCCCCCCCCCCCCCCCCGGTGTCTGAGCATTACTGTGCAGGACACTGAGCTCTGGCTGTGCTTCAAGGAACTGACTAATCCTATTTAATAGAATGCACCTCCAACATTCTGAAGTCGAGAACTACTACTACTACTTAGCATTTCTATAGCGCTACTAGGGTTACGCAGCGCTGTACAAGTTAAAACATGGGGAAGGACAGTCCCTGAGAAACCTCGTGTGGTTGGTCACTTCTGCTTGTGACGAACCCGGATGTACGTGATGTCAATTCAGGAGATGGATACAGAGAGCAGGAATGCCTCAGCCATGCAGTCAGCTTCAGAATGTTGGAGGTGCGTTTTATTATATAGGATGATCTGCTGTTCAGGGTATCTGCCATATTCTGGTGCAATACAAAATCAGTTTAATGCATATGTGTGTGTATATATCTACTAGTAAAAAAAGGCCCGTTTCTGGAGCCAATGAAACGGGCGCTAGCAAGGCTTTCCTCTGGCCCCCCCACCCAACGCATCTTCGTTGTTAGTGACGCCATTGCGCCGCCCTGGCCGCCGTCGATGTGAGTGAATTGCTCCGCCCCGAACGTCATAACGTTTGACGCGAGGGTGGGGCCCCGAGACTGTGTTTTTCGTGGCTTCAGAGCTTCGAACTTACGAACCTTGGCTTCAGTGTCGTCAGACAATAGAACGTTGAGGGTGAGTTTTATATATATAGATATCTATAGATATAGGTATATAGGAGAGAGAGAGAGCAATTCTCTGAAATACTAATGGCCCCATCATTAGAAATACAAAGATGAGGGATTTATGATCCATTGTCCAGAACGCAAGAAAAAGTACTAAGAGCCTTCACAAGTGGGAGAAATCCTTTAATCGCAAAACATGTGTCTTGTACATCAAATTTATACCATTGACCTGACACGGGCTGTGTTTCGGCATGAAGCGCCTGCGTCCACACAAAATGTGTACTAAATATTCCTGCTTAGTCAACACTGGAGCAGAGCATACCTTATTCTCTAAGCGTGCTCAGTAAAAACATGGCAGCAGTTCTTCAGAGAACTGAATTACTTTAGAAACTAGAATTCTACTGGTCATATTTCAAAATTAGTTAAGTGCACTAAAACAACATGTTCCAATATCATATATCAAGAATGTCTGTTTTTGTCTCATAATTGCCAAGGTTTTCAGGTTTCCTTCTCTTAACCCCCCCCCCCCCCAAAAAAAAACCCCCAAGGTGAAGACCTGAAAATTGTCAGAACAATGTCAGCAGGCAATAATTTTCTACTAGCATGTCTTGAAACAAGCACCAAATCAACTTACAATCATTATCATATGTTTTCTCAAGACTTGATCAAAGCAAGCTACGATATTCTCCATTTACAAAGGTCAAAATGGCAAACAAAACAGTCTGAGATGAAACGTAAGTTAGTGCAATAATGACTTCTTGGCTTAGAAAATGTTGGTAACTGGTTATATAATATTTTGAAGCACTAAATCATCTTTTGCATTAAATGAATAAATTATGATAGAAAGTTAATGGTCTTCCTTAACGAGACTAAATATCCCAACATATTCCAATAAATTTTGTGGTGCACTCTGGAGTCCTCAACCACTGTTCTTCTTAACAGCAATAGGTCTCTCTTTCAATTTATTACCACCCACTACAAATCTTTTCAGTCATGGCCTTGCAGTCTTAATTCAAAGTTTCCTAGTTGATTTGTCTTACCTGATTACATTACAAGTTCCAATGAACAAGACCTGTCTATTTTGGGGCTGGTTTTATAAAAGACTTGTACATGTAGAGCAACGTTTTACATGCTCAGGTTTAGAATATTACCCCAGAATATCCACATATAAAGGTAGGTGCTAGAAAAGGTCAAGGACAATTCCATTAAACTGGAACCTCAGTCTAGATGCCCCAATGCTGTATGCTTAGCGCCAATTCTATAATGGTATCTTGGAGCCAAGATTCCATTATAGAATGCTAGCATAAGGTCAGCATTGGCATAGCCATCTGTAGGCGTCCCCTCTTTTGCCATGTGAATGGCAGGCATAAGTTGATGCACCTAGGTGCACCAAGTGACACACATTTTTCATAGTATTCTATAAGCTATGTACAGTGGGGGAAATAAGTATTTGATCCCTTGCTGATTTTGTAAGTTTGCCCACTGACAAAGACATGAGCAGCCCATAATTGAAGGGTAGGTTATTGGTAACAGTGAGAGATAGCACATCACAAATTAAATCCGGAAAATCACATTGTGGAAAGTATATGAATTTATTTGCATTCTGCAGAGGGAAATAAGTATTTGATCCCCCACCAACCAGTAAGAGATCTGGCCCCTACAGACCAGGTAGATGCTCCAAATCAACTCGTTACCTGCATGACAGACAGCTGTCGGCAATGGTCACCTGTATGAAAGACACCTGTCCACAGACTCAGTGAATCAGTCAGACTCTAACCTCTACAAAATGGCCAAGAGCAAGGAGCTGTCTAAGGATGTCAGGGACAAGATCATACACCTGCACAAGGCTGGAATGGGCTACAAAACCATCAGTAAGACGCTGGGCGAGAAGGAGACAACTGTTGGTGCCATAGTAAGAAAATGGAAGAAGTACAAAATGACTGTCAATCGACAAAGATCTGGGGCTCCACGCAAAATCTCACCTCGTGGGGTATCCTTGATCATGAGGAAGGTTAGAAATCAGCCTACAACTATAAGGGGGGAACTTGTCAATGATCTCAAGGCAGCTGGGACCACTGTCACCACGAAAACCATTGGTAACACATTACGACATAACGGATTGCAATCCTGCAGTGCCCGCAAGGTCCCCCTGCTCCGGAAGGCACATGTGACGGCCCGTCTGAAGTTTGCCAGTGAACACCTGGATGATGCCGAGAGTGATTGGGAGAAGGTGCTGTGGTCAGATGAGACAAAAATTGAGCTCTTTGGCATGAACTCGCCGTGTTTGGAGGAAGAGAAATGCTGCCTATGACCCAAAGAACACCGTCCCCACTGTCAAGCATGGAGGTGGAAATGTTATGTTTTGGGGGTGTTTCTCTGCTAAGGGCACAGGACTACTTCACCGCATCAATGGGAGAATGGATGGGGCCATGTACCGTACAATTCTGAGTGACAACCTCCTTCCCTCCGCCAGGGCCTTAAAAATGGGTCGTGGCTGGGTCTTCCAGCACGACAATGACCCAAAACATACAGCCAAGGCAACAAAGGAGTGGCTCAGGAAGAAGCACATTAGGGTCATGGAGTGGCCTAGCCAGTCACCAGACCTTAATCCCATTGAAAACTTATGGAGGGAGCTGAAGCTGCGAGTTGCCAAGCGACAGCCCAGAACTCTTAATGATTTAGAGATGATCTGCAAAGAGGAGTGGACCAAAATTCCTCCTGACATGTGTGCAAACCTCATCATCAACTACAGAAGACGTCTGACCGCTGTGCTTGCCAACAAGGGTTTTGCCACCAAGTATTAGGTCTTGTTTGCCAGAGGGATTAAATACTTATTTCCCTCTGCAGAATGCAAATAAATTCATATACTTTCCACAATGTGATTTTCCGGATTTAATTTGTGATGTGCTATCTCTCACTGTTACCAATAACCTACCCTTCAATTATGGGCTGCTCATGTCTTTGTCAGTGGGCAAACTTACAAAATCAGCAAGGGATCAAATACTTATTTCCCCCACTGTATGTAAGTAGGAGACATGTCCATAGCCCACCCATGCTCTACCCATACGTACACTTTATTGACTAAACATTATTACTTCTTTTGGTTGGAACACTTCGTTCACTGACCCCTGATGAAGGCAATTTGTCGAAACATGGCCAGGGTCAGATCTTTTAATAAAATTGTTCCACCCTTTCTTGAGGCCCTCTGTGGTATTTTTTTGCTGTGCTTTGTCCACTGCGCTTTTGATTCCCTCTCTGCAATTGTCTCATTACATGTAGCATAGTGGTTAACAATGAAACCATTGAGAAAAAGAAATGGACGCATTGCAGATGAAATGCATAGATATACGTCTGCAAAATAGGCTTCGAAAATACTGATTTGGAGGTTTTCAGAAGAAATCCATCCAAATGGTGCTTTAAGACACTTTTTGGACGTTTTGCTCTTTTGAAAACGAGCCCCTTTGCATGCAACTGTTAGGGGGGTGTATACATGGGGATGTCATGGATGTGTCACCAAACAACATGAGGAACTTACAGAATACTATCATCTGTGCACATTGCATGGGGCATGTCTACTTACAACAGCCATTGACCTGTCACAACTAACATTTGGGGGCCTTTTTACTAAGTGTCAATAAGCCCAACACGGGCTTACCGCTCGCTATTCTGGTACTACCACCAGGCTGCCATTTCCAGCACTACAAAAATATGTTCTATTTTTGTAGTGCTGGAGCTTACCCTGCAGTAAATTGCCTGGTTACTGTTGGGTAAACACAGGAGTCCTTACCACCACCTCAATGTGCTGAGGTTAACACAGGCCCCCTTTTACCACAGCTTAGTAAAAGGACCCCTTGGTGCAACATTGTGCTTCATGCTAATATTCTATAATGCTTAAGGCACACCCTTAAGCCATTATACAATTGGTGTCTATCAGGCTTATTTTCGAAAGAGAAGGGCACCCATCTTTCGACACAAATCGGGAGATGGGCATCCTTCTCCGAGGGTCGCCCAAATCGGCATAATCGAAAGCCGATTTTGGGCATCCCCAACTGCTTTCCTTTGCAGGGACGACCAAAGTTCACGGGGGCGTGTCGGAAGATTAGCGAAGGCGGGACTGGGGCGTGCTTAACACATGGGCATCCTCGGCCGATAATGGAAAAAAGAAGGGCGTCCCTGACGAGCACTTGGCTGACTTTACTTGTTCCATTTTTTCTTGCGACCAAGCCTCAAAAAGGTGCCCGAACTGACCAGATGACCACCGGAGGGAATCGGGGATGACCTCCCCTTACTCCCCCACTAGTCACTAACCCCCTCCCACCCTAAAAAAATACTTTAAAAATATTTTTCCCAGCCTCTATGCCAGCCTCAAATGTCATACCCAGCTCCCTGACAGCAGTATGCAGGTCCCTGGAGCAGTTTTAGTGGGTGTAGTGCACTTCAGGCAGGCGGACCCAGGCCCATCCCCCCCCCCCACCTGTTACACTTATGGTGGTAAATGTGAGCCCTTCAAAACCCATCTGAAACCCACTGTACCCACATGTAGGTGCCCCCCTTCACCCCTTAGGGCTATGGTAGTGTTGTACAGTTGTGGGGAGTGGGTTTTGGGGGGGTTTGGGGGGCTCAGCACCAAGGTAAGGGAGTTATGCACCTGGGAGCAATTTATGAAGTCCACTGCAGTGCCCCCTAGGGTGCCCGGTTGGTGTCCTGCCATGTCAGGGGGACCAGTGCACTATGAATGCTGGTTCCTCCCACGACCAAAGGGCTTGCATTTGGTCATTTCTGAGATGGGCGTCCTCGGTTTCCATTATCGCCGAAAACCGGGAAAGACCATCTATAAGGACTACCATCTCTAAGGTCGACCTAAATGTTGAGATTTGGGCGCCCCGACCGTATTATCGAAACGAAAGATGGACACCCATCTTGTTTCGATAATACAGGTTTCCCCGCCCCTTCGCTGAGAAGTCCTGCGAGGACGGCTTCAGGAAAACTTGGGCACCCGTTTGATTATGCCCCTCTATATGGCTCTAGACTTCTGCTATGTGCTGTAGCAATCGTGGTGATAGTAACTTTGGAACTCGCACATTATATAAGGCAGTGTTCTTCACTGCGAAGCCCAGTGGCTAATGGCAGCCCCCAGAGACCTCTGGGGTGGCCTCCATTGTCTTTCTTTTCTGCTACTCTGCCTTTCTACCCAGGCTCAGGACAGAAATGGGAAAGTGCAGTCGCGTTCCTAGGCTGCCTGACATCCGGGGCGGATCGCCAATGCGCCCCCCCCCCCCCGGGTGCAGCGCAGCCCCCCCACCAGCGAAATTACCCCCCCCCACCGGAAAAATTACACCCTTCCTCCCGGGTGCATTTTTACCTGCTGGGGGGGGTGCCACGCGCCTGTTGGCCAGGTCAGCTCATTTCCTCCCTGCTGCTCCCTCTGCCCTGGATCAGGAAGTAACCTGTTCCGCGCAGAGGGAGCAACAGGGAGAGAACGAGTGGACTCAGCCAACAGGCGCGCGGCACCCCCCCCCCCCCCAGCAGCATGCACCCGGGGCGGACCGCCCCCACTGCCCCCCCCCCTTGGTACGTCACTGGGAAAGTGGAAGGGGGAAAGAGCCACATGCTTGAAGAACAAGATATTTCTCAATAGACAAATGAGAATTCATTTGGAAATGCTCACAGCCTTGAAGGTACCCCCCTCCCCCCAATGAAGGTTGAAGGTGGGGTGCTGGGGATGGATGTTATTGGCACACACTGGTCAACAGTGTCATGGCCCTGCATTGGAAGATATTTGGTGGCTCTCCTTCAGCTTACTAGAATCTAAAGTGGCCCTAGCTTAAAAATTATTGAAGACCACTGATATAAGGAGTAATTTTATAAAGCATTTTCCACATGTAAAGCAAATTTTACACATGGAAAATGACCATTATAAATTTGAGTACCCATGTGCATAAGTGTTCCTGGGGACATAGTCTCAGTGGATTGGGAGCATTGTTGTTCTGTACATGCATACTTTATAAAGCATATATAAAAGAAAAACCTCACTATATATTCAAAATATCTAAGATTGGTACATTGGACCTTGAGCCCACTTGCTTTCACTGAGACTTACGTTCTTATGGTAACAGCAGTTAATGTATCTGGGTTTAAAAAAGGTTTGCACAAGTTCCTGGAGGAAAAGCCCTATTGAGCTAGACATGGGGAAAGCCACTGCTTGCCCTGAGATCAGTAGCATGGAAATTATTCCTGGCCAGTTAAATCACCTGTTCGGTGTTAACCACTAATTTCCAGTGGCACTTGACCAGTTAGAGCCGCTGAAAATAACCGGTTAACACCAAACTGAAATCCGGCTATTTTGGGGGCAGAGGTTAACCGCATAAAAGTTAGCCCTATCTTTGGGGCCCTTTTACTAAGCCGTAATACAAAGTGGCCTGTGATAATTTTCGCGCATGAAAGTGGTGTACGCTGGGCTATTTTTTACTGTGGCAAGAAAAAGGCCTTTTTTAATTATTTCATTTCAACTTCAAAATACAAAAAAAAATACAGGATAAATCAATCAAAAAAAGGTATCATCTTATTTTCCTTTCTATTGATTACCATTAAAAGTGAACTAACACGGCTTCTACATCTCTCTATTCAGGAAAAATCAAGAAAATTCTATAACAAAACTATTACCAAACACATCATATCATACCAGTCCACATCAAGGGATCACCCATCATACAATTACCTTAAAGAAAATAAACACACAATTATTGCTGCAGTGAAAATAAACATTTTAAACCCGATACCCATTACCAGAAAAAATTAAGGATTATCAGCCGTCTCTTTTGATAACAAAAAGGACTGTAGCTGCACAGGATCTAGAAAGATATAGGAATGATTTTCATATGTGACCAGGCACTTACAGGGAAACTTCAAAAAGAATGTGCCTCCCACAGCTATAACCCTAGGTTTAAGCTGTAGGAAGGCTCTGCGCCTTACTTGTGTTGGCCTGGTCCCATCTGGAAACATCAAAACTAATTGACCATAAAATTGTACCTTTTCTTCTTCTTTAAAAAAAAAAAAAGCTTTTAACAATGACAATTTATTATCAGCAGAGCCCAGGACAACTAACCAAGTAGCTCTTTTAGATATCCCTTCTTGAGAAGATTCCAAAAATATAGTTAAATCAAAGACTATCGGGAGAACATAGATTATCCAATTCACCCTCCAAAAAAGGCTGATTAATGGCCGTAGGCAAATAATAGGAACATTTAACTTCCAGAGATTCAAAAGTTAGTTATAATACATCTTTTACATACATTTTAAGGAACTCCATAGAAGAAAGGAAATGAGTGACCGGGAAACTCAAAAAACGCAAATTACAGGCCCTAGAAGCATTTTCCGAAGCCTCCAATCTAAGATGAGTAATCAAGCTGTCTGTTGCAACAACAGCTGCAGCACATTGACACAGCTTGACCTGAGATTCTACTCTCTCCAAACCTTGAGTAACAACCGAAAACTTCTGATCATGTTCCTGGTGTCAACAGTAAATTTGCTGACCAACGACAAATTGCCCTTTAAAGATTTATCCATGTTTAAAATCAGTTTGTATACATCGTTCAAAGATATTTCACTCGATTTTATCTGTGTGCTGACATAAGGAAAAGAAACACTAGAAAGCACCTTTCCTGCTGACGGACCTGAATCAGCATCAGAAATAGGAAGAGTAGCATTCCCCGGGGGAGCAAACAAAGTCGGAGTTACCACATCTTCTAACGGAGTGCCAACACTTTCCAACAACGAAATGGATTGAGGGGGTGGGTTAGGGCCCCCTGATGATACAGATGCATTTGGGGATGAAAGTGAGTCCACAACCGGAGGCAATGACTCTGTTCTCGGTGCCTGAAGATGTAAGTCCATAGGTTCCTTCACTACCATCACTGTTGGAGACATCGTCTTCACCCCTTTACTCTTCACTATTGTTCTGTAGCAGCGGGATCTGCTACTTGCTCCAAATGTGTTCCGAAGGAGCTCCAAAGGGGTGGGACCTGCCCCTTTGGACAAATGCCCACAGTCACGCACCCGTGGCTGCATCCCGCGGTGGGGCAGCCTCTTATGATGGAGAAAAAGGGCCTCAGCCATCGACTCTGGTATCCTAAGGTGCCCACTTCACTGCCTGCACAAGGACTTCACGCCGTTCCTCCCAGCTCTCTCTCCGGCCTTTTTTAAAATGGGGCAGTAAGTGGTTGTACGCTAATATTAAAATTAGCATGTGGCTATTTACTGCTTGAGCCCTTACCACCACCTATTTAGAAGGTGGTAAGGGCTCACGCGCTACTCATATGGTAATCAGGCAGCATGCGGAAGTGTGGCCACACTGCCAATTACTGCCAAGAATGCCCCCATAATAGAAAATAATTTTTGTACGCGTGTGCCAACTTCAGAACTATCTCTGGGCACCTGCACTACCCCGGCGGTAGGGTCGTTTTGGTGCATGCTGTCCATGTGGTATCCCTAGCATAGCTTAGTAAAAGGGCCCCTATTGCGGTAACACATAGCCAATTAAATACTGAATACCACGCTTAAATGCCTATGCGTTAATTGACTCCAGAAACTCAGAAATTCAATGCATGTCTAGACACTGCCCAGCAATTAATTTTAAAATTTAACACCACCACCAGCTGAATATCAGGCCCACTTTTTAAAGAACACTAGGAAAAAAGGCCTGTTTCTGACACAAATGAAAAGGGCGCTGGCAAGGTTTTCCTCGGAGTGTGTGTGTTTTACAGAGTGTGTGTGAGAGTGAGTGTGTGTGACAGAGAGAGCGAGAGTATGTGTGTGTGTGAGAATCAGAGTGTGTGCCAGGGCCCCCCTCCAACCCTCCCACCCAGTTTCAGGGTTCGCCCGCCCCCCTCCAAGTTCCAGGGTCCGCCCCCCTCCCTCCCAGTTTCAGGGTCCGCCTGGCCCCCCTCCCACCCACCCAGTTCCAGGGTCGTTGCCCCCCTCTCTCCCTCCCTCCCAGTTCCAGGGTATTGGCCCCTCTCTTCCCCCCCTCCCCTCCAGCCACCCACCTGCAACGTTGTGAAGCTGACTCCGTAGCTTCACTGAAGTGAAGGGTTCGTAAGGATCGTTAGGTCCGTCACTCTGTAACCATCTGTCTCTGCCCCGCCCTTGCACCTCTGATTGGTCTGCCACCCTCGACGTCAAAACGTGATGATGTCGTGGACGTCAAAACGTGATGACGTCGAGGGTGGCGGACCTATCAGAGGCGCAAGGGTGGGGCAGAGAGAGATGGTTACAGAGCGACGAACCTAACGATCCTTACGAACCCTTCACTTCAGTGAAGCCATGGAGTCAGCTTCAGAACGTTGAAGGTGCCTTTTATTATAGTAGAGATCACTAAGCACTGATGCATGTAACTCACAATTATTGGCACCAGTCATGCATGTAAGCTCTACTATTCTATAAAGTAGGTGCACTATTGGCCTCTAAATTTAGAACATTGAGTACTGTGTTCAGTTCTGGTTGCCATATCTCAAAAAAGACATAACGGAATTAGAAAAGGTTCAAAGAAGAGCAATCAAAATGATAAGGAGATATAACTTCTCCTGTATGAGGAAAGGCTAAAGAGGTTAAGGCTCTTCAGCTTGGTAAAAAGATGGCTGAGGGGAGATTTGATTGAGGTCTATAAAATCCTGAGTGGTGTAGAATGGGTAAAGGTGAATCAATTTTTCACTCTTTCAAAATGTACACTCAATGAAGTTACATGGAAACACTTTTAAAACAAATAGGAGGAAATATTTTTTCATTCAACGAATAGTTAAGCTCTGGAACTTGTTGCCTGAGGATGTGGTAACAGTGGTTAGCATATTTGAGTTTAAAAAAGGTTTGGACAAGTTCCTGGAGGAAAAGTACATAGTCTGCTATTGAGACAGACATGGGGAAGCCACTGCTTGACCTTGGATTGGTTGCATGGAATGTTGCTACTATTTGGGTTTCTGCCAGGTACTTGTGATCTGAATTGGCCACTGTTGGAAGTAGGATACTGGGCTATATGGACCGTTGGTCTGACCCAGTATGGGTATTCTTATGTTCTTATGCTATGTTCTAAAATAAAAAAAAATATTTTTCCACTATTTTGATTGATGTATTCGATACAATTGAATGTTTAGTGGAGGTTTTTCATCCTGTTTCTGTGAAGTGGATCAATATTTAGGAGCCAGCTTACAGAATTGCCTTTTTTATGTTCCTTGTTCAGCTTCTTAACACCTCTTGCCAAGTTATATTACAGAACAAAACTGCCAGACATCAACTTTGTTGTATAATTTAAGCCATATTAGACATTTTTTCACTGGTACATAGACAATGAGAATGGGTTACAACACAAGTACACAACAACAATAGCTTCCAACTGCCCTGTCTACTGAGGTATTCTTACACAAAAAAAGAAGACTTCTGTTGTCTAACATAAATTTTATGTAACAGTGAAGCTAGAATTTAGTCATGAGAAAATTTGGTATGTTCTGCACTGACTATAGAAATAAAATTGCAGATATTTTTTTTTCATGATGCAGCTGAAGCATAAATAGTTTTCCCCTTTCTGTAGGTATTTCCTGTGCAGACAGAGTCTTCGGTAGCTATTTCCGGAAAGTTCCTTTTAGATTGTTTCTCTGTAATGTGATTTATAATACAGTGGCGCAGGGAAAAGGCTGCAGAGACTGTCTCCATAGGCAAACTTTCTACAAATGACCAGAATACCTTCATGCAGCCTCGTTCTGCTTATCTTTTCCCCCTTTAAGGACCTTCACATTCAGCGGACCTCTTCCACTGGAATTTGTCCACCAGAAGTTAGTGATCATCACTGCAAGTTCCAGTGTTGCTGGAAGTTACATATTTTTGAGGCTTATGTCACGACCCCCGTTTTTCAGCTCCAGGTGTAGAGCAAAAGAAACGTCTGCGTGAAAAGTTCAGACGCCCTTCTTCTAAAATGTATTACGTTTTGTGCTTAACGTGCTATAATGCAGAATTTTAACATGCAACAAGCCCAAAACTAACTCTGCAAAAAGATAGGGTTAATTCAGGACCTGTGTTAACATTCATATTAATGAGCACTACCTGCTCCAGGTTAACTTGGAAGCACTTAGCACTTGCTATTTAGGAGATGGTAAGTGGTTCCGTGTTAACTCTGCGTTAACTAGTTAGCCCGTTGTGAATTTCATGTGTTAGCTGGCTAATGCTTCCATGCCCGTCCTCCACTCACGCCCTCTGAAAATTTGGTAATGCACTGTTTAATGCACAGAAACAACTACTGCAAAACCCCTTAACACAGTCATGCGGTAGTCTGTTTCTGCACATTGGAAGAAAGACAAGAGAGAAGAGATACAATAGAGACATTTAAATACCTTACAGTCATAGTTTGATAGCGAAGTAGGCCGGTAATTCTTAATAAGCAGGGGATCTCAGCCAGGTTTGGGAATTACAGTGATTATTGCCTCAGTAAAAGAACCGCCGCTTCATTTATTTTCGACAAAGAAATTATGGAGCCCTTTTACTAAGCTGTGCTAAAAAGTGGCCTGTGCTATTACTAGCTCGTGGGTTTCCTGTATGCTGAGACCACTTTTAATGTGGCTGTAAAATGGTTACATGCAGTGCCGTAGCGAGGGCTAATGGCACCCGGGGCGGATCGCCACTGCGCACCCCCCCCCGGGTGCAGCACGGCGCGCACCCCCCCCCCCCGGACCGCATTCTTACCTGCGGGAGGGCCGATCCGCCCCGAGTGCACGTCACTCGGAGCTGCGTCGGCCCCGCTGGTTCCCTGCTCTCTCTGCCCCGGAACAAGTTACTTCCTGTTCCGGGGCAGAGAGAGCAGGGAACCAGCGGGGCCAGCACCCCCCGAGCGCGTGCACCCGGGGCGGACCGCCCCTCCCTCCCGCCCCTGGTTACATGTTCCATTTGTTCAATTAATGGCCACATGCTAATTTCTCAATTAGTGTTTGAGACAAAAAAACAGGAGTGGGAAGTGGCCCAATGACTCCAGAGACTGGGACAGGAGGTTAAAATGAGAAAAACCTTTATTACAGACTCGACATAGATCTGTGTTTCGGCCACAGGCCTGCCTCAGGAGTCTTCGTGAGATGTAGTCAAAAGGAATGCGTCTGAGAGATCGGGTGGTCTTGAAAAAGACCTGAAAGTGTGCAATCTCAAAGGTACGTAATTCAGCTCTCTCACCGGAGCACTGACAAAAAAGCGCAAAAAGTACAGCTCTTGCTGCAGAATGTCTTTTTGATCTGTGGGATTTCGTTGTTCATCCAACTACGTGGATCACCTGTCCCTAACCTCAATTAGTGTGTGGCCATTAGCTCGGTAGCCCTTACCCCCACCTAGCTACGCCCCTGCTGTAAATAATATTCTTCAAAAATCACTTCCAACAAATATCACAAATATTTCCATATCATTTTTAAAAAACGTTCTTTAATCAATGGAGAGAAATATCTTTTGAGTGATGGGTAATCATATATGAGGTGAAAGGCTAGCTCCAAGTGTACAGAGACTTCCTCTATGGCCTCCAAAAATTATGAAACTCCACGTGTACATCACTAAGGGCCCCTTTTGCTATACCGCGCTAGTGATTCCTGGCACAGCAAATACGACACAGCCCATTCATTTTGAACAGGCTGCCTCTCATTTGCTACGCAGAAATCACTAGCAGGGTTTAGTAAAAGAGACCCTAAATATATCACTTAAAAAACAATTTTTACAACAATGAGTGCAAAGAAACTTTATCCTGTCAGCACTTATCTGATCCTGCCAGCTGCTTATATTAGCTCAGTGTCCAGTTTTTTTGGCACCTAACCTTTAGTGACCTATAAAGAATTTACGCCTAGAAGTAGAAAACTTATTTCTAATTGGGGAAGGGAACAATATTGTTCCAAATTTGGGGGGTATATTTGCCTGACTAACCCAGAAGTGTCCTGCTGGGTGACTAGTTCCTGCCCCCAGACTTTTGAGTATTCACCAGCTTCCCTAAAGGAAGAGCATTAGGGCACAACAAGGGGGAAAGAAGAGCTTCAGGACCTAAAACCAATGCAACGGAGAAATGAGCAGAGACTGAAGTGGAGCCTGTAGTGACCGGACACACTGATTGGACCAAGCAGTGGTGTAGCCACAGGTGGGCCTAGGTGGGCCAGGGCCCACCCACTTTGGACTCAGGCCCACCCAAAATTGTGACACTCTTGCTGTGGCTGGTGGGGATCCCCAAACCTTGTCAGCTGAAGATTTCCTCTCCTTGGGCAGCCAGCGCTCTTCCAAATGTCAGCCAGCAGCACTTGCCTTGAGCTGACGCTGAAACCAGCCCTTCTGCACATGCTCAGTTTTCGCACATGCCAAAGCACTGAGCATACATGGCAAGTGCTGCTGGCTGCCATTTGGAAGAGTGCTGGCTGCTTGAGGAGGAGGAAATCTTCAGCTGGCAGGGTTTGGGGATCCCCTGCAGCTCAAGTATTTAATATTTGGGGTTTGTGGGCAGGGAGGGGTTGAGAGAGGAGCAAACCAGAGGTGGACTGGGGGAGTGAATTTCATGCCCACCCACCTTGGGCTCAGGCCCACCCAAATTTTGCCATCTGGCTACTCCCCTGGGACCACGTGAGCCTTATCAGTTGACCACTAACTGTGCTGCTCTGTCTCTGTTGATCTGTGTTCTTTGTGTGTCTATGTGCTTCTGGACAGACTATAATAGAGTGAGAGGGAGCTGGTACTGAGAGAATTTACAGGACTCTGAATCAATGAACAATTCTCCTAGGCTGATCTCTTCAGAGGTACCCAATGTACTGAACAAAGGAGTCCTACCATTATTCATGCATGACAAGATGGCTGTCGAGAATACAGGACTTTATTGTTCAGTGAAAAGGTATATTGTGACATTTATTAATTTACGCTGCATTTAACTTCCCTCTGCCTAGACTTCTCTTTTTCTCAAATCTTCAAAGTTTAACTTAGTTTTACGCAAGTAACATCTGTACATAGGGTTTTCTTTGGGTGTGTGTTTCTTCATGAGCAAATAACTTCCAGATGTTATACTATAGTTTTCAAAACATCCTAGCACCTGTGTTCATCTGTTTGCTGTCAGAGGTATCATCTTGAACTTAATTACAGAGAAAAATGTAGTTTTAAAATTACAGAAGCCTACTGAAAGGCACAACAACTGCAGAAAGCAATGGTCAAAGAAAAAGATTATGTTCCAAAAACCATAACTCTGATCAAAGAAACGATGTAGAGCTGGCATTGTGCAACACAGAGCTCCTCAAGATCCTGGTTCAAATCCTCCCACATAGGGCTCAGCATGAGCAAAAGTCCACATTGAATATACGCCCAAGGACCTGATTTACATGGAGGGCAAGTCTATACAAGGCGCACCTGCATTTAAGTATGTCTGATGCATGTCAATGCAGAATAGGCACCATTTATGCATGCGTTTGCCCAAAGCACTATTCTGTAAGCTCATGCATAAGTGGCATAGGGGACCTTATATAAAGCTGCGCTAGCGTTTTTAGCTCGTAGTAAAAATCAGCTAGCAGTAAATGTTGAGATGTCCATAGGGCATCTCATTTTTTACCATGAGCTCAAAACGCTCAAAACGCAGCTTTGTATAATGCCCCCACAGTGCTCTATTGAAAAGGGGATGTGGATGTGGGAGGGGCATCCATCAATGTGTGCATCTTATAGCATACTATCAGATGTGTGCATTATATACTGTGTAATTTGAGGGCAAGTCCAGGCGGTTTATATAATTTAAATAAAGATCATAAAAAAGGGAAAGGAACTTCAGCAATAAGATAGGAAACACAAAAGCATACCAAGCATTATCCAATCAATCCAAAAATTAATAACAATAAAAAATACAATAAAAATACTATTATTGCAACTAAAATGTCAAACCAGCTTGGTCAGAGGAATCGTCTCAATCAGGTCTATCTCTGCTTGATTGACAGATCTAGGCATGCCCTCCTATACCTGCCTTTGACTTAGCATAAGCATTCATGCCTTCTTTTTGGCACACAAATGCAGGTTTGCATTAATATTCTTAATGCATCCAATAAAAACGTTATCCTCTTCTTTTCTTTTTTTGCTTTCTTTCTATTTATTGCCTTTAAAAGTGGACTAACATGGCTACCACACTACTTTACACTAGTATTCTGTAACTGCATCACAGTGCCCTGATGGCATTATAGAATTAATGCTTCCCGCTCTGCATTGGGACATCAAAAAGGAGCTGCTAATTTACAGAATTACCACCTAAGGCTTTTCTACCATTCTGTGATCTATGGGGGTGGGGGGGGGGGGGGCGGAGGAACCAGTAGATCAGATCCTGCATGTCCAGGAATAATTCCTTTACTGTCCCTATGGTGACTGGCTTCACCTACTTTCCCTGGCATGGAAAGAAAGTAATTATTATTATTAATAATTTAAAAACTTTACTTATCATTTGCATTATTTAATAATTCTAAGTGGTGTACACTTTTACATGCATGTTACAATTACAAAAAAATAAAATACAAACTAATAACCAACTAATCTTATTACACTGACACAAAAACAAGTATCTTGTTTCAACCATAGCTAAATAAAAATAAGAATTTCATCACTCCTGCGTCTCATAGGCTTGACGGAAAAGATAGGTCTTCAACTCCTTAAATTGGGCAATATCTCGCACATACATAAGCTCACATAACAGAATGTCAGGGCAGAGAGTGTTGTAGGAAAATGCACTGTAACAGCAGGGATTGCTTTCAACCACAACACAAAAAAGTGTGACAAAAATCCAACCTGAAAGGCTGTAGGGATCTGGTGAGTCCCTGCGATGGGAGGAAAGGATCCAGCTTCAGTGGGCCAGGCCAGTAGAGAAACCGCAAGCCAGAACGCTGGAGCAAACATCTGAATTTCAATTGAGATGAGGGAGAGCCGCAGTTCTTGTGCTGAAAAATGCATATTCAGTGTGGTAACTGTCTAGGTCTGCATCCAGTAGAGAATTGAGAAGCATTGCTCTCTCATCTGTCTGTTCCACCTCTGCTTACCCCTATTAAGATGTTTTAATGTATTATGTTGACATTGGAAGTACTATATACGTTATAGGCACACTGTTATTTGAATGTTGTTGTTTTTTTTACTGCTGTAAGTTTGCTTACATAAGTACATAAGTAATGCCACACTGGGAAAAGACTAAGGCTCCATCGAGCCCAGCATCCTGTCCACGACAGCGGCCAATCCAGGCCAAGGGCACCTGGCAAGCTTCTCAAACGTACAAACATTCTATACATGTTATTCCCGGAATTGTGGATTTTTCCCAAGTCCATTTAGCAGCGGTTTATGGACTTGTCCTTTAGGAAACCATCTAACCCCCTTTTAAACTCTGCCAAGCTAACCGCCTTCACCATGTTCTCCGGCAACGAATTCCAGAGTTTAATTACACATTGGGTGAAGAAACATTTTCTCCGATTTGTTTTAAATTTACTTCACTGTAGTTTCATCGCATGCCCCCTAGTCCTAGTATTTTTGGAAAGCGTGAACAGACGCTTCACATCCACCTGTTCCACTCCACTCAGTATTTTATATACCTCTATCATGTCTCCCCTCAGCCGTCTCTTCTCCAAGCTGAAAAGCTCTAGCCTCCTTAGTCTTTCTTCATAGGGAAGTCATCCCATCCCCACTATCATTTTAGTCGCCCTTCGCTGCACCTTTTCCAATTCCATTATATCTTTCTTGAGAAGCGGCGACCAGAATTGAACACAATACTCAAGATGTGGTCACACCATGGAGCGATATAACGGCATTATTACATCCTCACACCTGTTTTCCATACCTTTCCTAATAATACCCAACATTCTATTCGCTTTCCGAGCCGCAGCAGCACACTGAGCAGAAGGTTTCTGTGTATTATCGACGACACCCAGATCCCTTTCTTGGTCCGTAACTCCTAACGTGGAACCTTGCATGGCGTGGCTATAATTCGGGTTCTTTTTTCCCACATGCATCACCTTGCACTTGCTCACATTAAACGTCATCTGCCATTTAGCCACCCAGTCTCCCAGTCTCATAAGGTCTTTTTGTAATTTTTCACAATCCTGTCGCGAGTTAACGACTTTGAATAACTTTGTGTCATCAGCAAATTTAATTACCTCGCTAGTTACTCCCATCTCTAAATCATTTATAAATGTTATTCTTGCTCTATACTATTTTGGGTGAGTTTCTTTAAAAAGGTGGTAAATAAATCATAATATATGAATAAATAAAAGACTAGTATGGTATTAGCCCATTAAACCAGCCCCACTCTATCACTCTTTCAAGTGTAATATATCTAACAGTTAACTAACCATTAACAAACTATTATCTGGCTTGTCCAAAACTATTTTTACTTGAAATCCAGTTTAATGCTATAAATCAGTCTTGATTTATTCTGCAGTTTTTTTAATTAATAAATAAAATCAGCCCTTAGTATTTGGAATGCTGCCTGCAAGTAATTTAACCTTACATAAGCTGGTAAAGGGGGTGGGGGGTGGGGGGGAGAGAAGAAAACAAAGAGAATACAAAGAATTCCAAAAACTTTCAATTCCTCTGAAGTGAGATCTGATCTCCTCTCAGCAGGATCCCTGCTGTTCTGGAAAGTACAGATTTTTTTTATCTGCACGATCTTTTTGTTCAATGAAAAGCTGTTTACACCGCTCACATTTTACTCACACTGAGCAGGTGAGCTCAGATGAGCCGATGTCAAATAGTTTCCCCGAAGTGGAAACTATTTATTGTTTTCATTGCACTGAAAGGGTAGAAGTCGACAGCTGCTTCTTTTTGTTTTGCTTTGCTGAAAGCCGCCTTTTCCAGCCACACAGATTTTTTTTTTTTTTTTTAAATCCTTGACTGTGAATTATGGGGAACTCTGGAATGCTTTGACACCAGAGCTGACTGTGCGGGTTTCACCCGTGAAATTCCAGCCTCCGCCCCACTTCCAGTTCTCATGTGCAGTTACGTCCCAGCTCTCGCGGGAAGAGTTGGTTCTCTTGCGTCAGCAATTTCCCAGACTTTGGCCAGACGCTAGTGTGTCCGCTGCTACTACCGGTCTCTCAGAAAAACCCCGACGTTCTCAGATGAGTAAAGCTTGTCTGAATTTGCTCTTTCACATCTGTTTTCTTTTTCGGACAAATCAGCAAAATAGCAAGCATCAATGTATTTTCCAGTCCCCTCTTTCTCTGCGTTTGGATTTCAGATTTAGTTTTTTCCCCACCTTTACAAATTCAGGTATAAATTGGTAGGACCCTATCCGGGAAGGTTTAGTTTAATTTTATACCTAAGATCACAGAGCGTAATGTGATTTGCTCAAGGTAACAAGAAGCCTCAGCGGGAGATGCAGGACTTGAACCCTGGTGTCTCTGGTTCCTCAGCCCACCACCCTAACCTCAGGCAACTTCCCTACCCGCTGTGTGGCATGATGACCCTTCTACAGTTCCCTGATGGCATGTGGAGATGTAGATCCTGTTTCTTGGGGGAATTAGAACTATAGGAACATTGAGGCAGATAAGGGCCAACTGGCACATCCAGTCTGCCCATCCTGAGTAACTACTCTCCTGCTTTTCCTGTGGGTCCCACGTGCCTGTCCCACACTTGACACAGTCTTTCTCTCCACCACCTCCACCGGGAGGCCAACACCCTTTCCGTGAACTAGTATTTTCTTAGATTATGACAGAGACTGCTTACCAATTTTGTAGCTGCCCTCTGGACCGACTCCATCCTGTTTATGTCTTTCTGTAGGTGCAGTCTCCAAAATTGCATGCAGTACTCTGAATGGGACCTCACCAGAGACTTATAGAAGGGCACTATCACCTCTTTTTTCCTGCTGGTCATCTCTCTCCTTATGCACTCGAACATCCTTCTGGCTTTGACCGTTGCCCTTTCTACCTGCTTGGCCACTTTAAGGTCATCAGACACAATCACTCCAAAGTCTTGTTCTTCTTCCATACACACAAGCACTATATTGTACCATTCCCTTGGATTCTTGTAACCCAAGTGCCTGACCTTGCATTTCTATGTTTTGGTGCATGGAATTGGATAGAACCAAGACCAGGTCAGCTTGTTCCTTTTCCACACTGTGTGTTCTTGATAAACCTGTGGCAGACCAGATTTCTGAACCTACTACTACTACTACTACTTATCACTTCTATAGCGCTACAAGGCATACGCAGCGCTGTACACCATACATGAAAAAGACAGTCCTTGCTGCACAGGATGCAGATTAGTGAAGCCCTCCTTACTTAGAATCAATGAGGTCGATATTCACAGTGATTTAATCCTCTTCAAATGAGTATGCATGATGTATACTGATTTGAAGAGGATTATTTTGAAGTTGCATAAGATTTAAGCTATCCTCGGTAGTCCCTTACACACATTTTTCATGCTCTAATGCTCCCATTAACATACAGCCTTTAACAAAAATTAGCACATGAGCCCTTACTGTTACCTATTTTGTAGGCAGTAAGGGCTCACGTGCAAATCAGTTAGTATACGGTAATATAAATGCACTAGCCCCAGACATGCCCCTTGGCCAAAAAATATATATTTATTTTTTAGTGCATGAGTAGCACGTGCATATTTGGAACCTACTGTGGAACATGAGCACACCCCACAGTAAGCCCTTTTAAGCTGCGTTAGTGTTCACCACAGCTTAGTAAAAGGACCCCTTAGTGTGTTTTCCTCCCTAAATGCCCCAGTGGTTCACCTATCTTCATTCTGCTGATCATTGGTGTCACCAGGCTACTTCTAGACAATGGCAGAACAGAACTGTATTTATTTAAACTTGCTTAATATCCGCACAATACAAGCACAAGCCTTTTCTAGGCAGAGTACAAATAAAACACAAAACCATTAAAAACACATTAAACAATCACCAATATTCAAACAACCATCAAGAAACAAAAGGCCAGATCGCATCACCTGCAGAGAAAACACACCCTGTCCTTCCTCCTCCATGTTGCCTTTATTAAATAGGCACCTTTTGCTACTTGAATATGTGAATTCTCTTATAAAATTATCACTCTTAAACAAATATTTTCCGATTACAATACAGCCCTCTCAAATGCCTGTTACCCTCAAATAACCATAACAGAGACGCCTTAAAAGAACAGATTTTGGATTATTCAACCTGACTTTCTTCTCATCAGCAACTCTTAAAATAAAATGTGAAAAACTGCTTATTGCTTGACAGGCTATGCAGAGTTGAAAGGCATATTGTAGAAAAGAGAGCAGCTACTAACGCCTTGGGTTGCCCTACATACCAATGCTGAAAGGAGCTATAGCATGTGGAAAGCATTAAATCTCGGATTATTTTGTGTATGCTGCTTCAAACATTTTGAGCCCTGCATGGCATAAATATCTCTATAGACAATGAGAAAGGTCTGTTGTGTTCGTTTCTCCTTTCTGCCAGCACAACAGAGCATCAACAGTTTTCATTTTGCTCGCACTGGCCAACGGCTCTGGTCATAATTCACCTCAGATTTTTGCCCCATTCTTTGCCGATGGGAAAAATCCCTTTACGCATCTGGCCCAGTGAGAGGATTAACCATTATTGCAAATCCAACCCCCCCCCCCCCCCCCAAAAAAAAAAAAAAAACAACAATATTTCCTGATGTTATTCATGAGTCTGTATTTTTGGAGCTTCACATTATGAACCGCAGTTCAACAACTTTCTCCTTTTATGAAAGCTTTGTTAATTATGGAACTCATTTTCGAAACAACAAAACATCCCAAAAATTTCATAAGGTGGCAGAAGAACGAGACTACCGCCAGGTTACCATTCCCCCTGGCGGTAGTTTCAGATTTGGCTCATGCCCATACCGCCTGGATGGTTTATTTCCTCCCACACGTGTCATTTCTGGAGGTAATTGGCGCTTGGTGTGCACTGACCAGTCACCATGTGTGTAGTGCATGAGTCCTTTACCGCTAGATCAGTGGGTGGCGTTAAGGGCTCAGGTCAGTTTTGGGCGTGCACTGGTTTCAGTTTTACCGCAGGCCCTTTTCCCGGTCCATTAAAAAAAGCTCTTCTTTCCAGATGCGGTAAAAACTGGCCCAACACGCACCGAATACACACGCCTATACTACCACAGGCCACTTTTTACTGCAGCTTAGTAAAAGGACCCCTAAGTGACCAAAAGGTGGTCTAAATGACCAAATAAACACTGGAGGAATTAAAGCAGGACCCCCTCTTACTCCCCCAGTGGTCACTGACCCCCTCCCAACCCACTAAGATGTGACAGTAACAGTACATACCAGGCCCTATGACAGCTTCAGACATGATGGCCATTCTTATTACAGCAGTAGGCAGGTCCCAGGAGTAGTCTAGTGGTCAGTGCAGTGGACTGAAGAGAAGGGGACCCAAGCCCCTATCCCACTTTAACTGGTATACTTGTGGTGGAATGTGTGAGCCCTATATATATATGTGACACCTTGAGAGCTATTGTAGTGGTGTACATTGAGATACAGTGGGTATTTTTCTGCTCCTGAAGGGCTCACCATACAATATAAGAAGGTTATGGTGAGATTGGTACCTGGGACCTTTTATATGAAGTCCACTGTAGTGCCCCCTAGGCTGCCCTACTACTCTGCTGGGATGTCTATGTGGTCAGTCTACTATGAACGATGGCCCCCGGACATCCCAATAGCTGGTTTTTGGGTGTTTTTCTCTTGGATGTTTTATTTTCCAAAACGGCCCCAAAAGACAAACACACTGAGCACAAAACGTCTTGGAAAAAGGCAGTTTTCAAACCGCAAAGATAGCCATTTTGGAACTTGGAAAAGTCTATGTTCGCCACTCAATTTTTGGACGTTTCTAGCCAAATGTCCAAAATCAGACTTAGTCATTTTATCGACAATGCCCCTCCACATATTAGTAATATCTTTTAGATATTTTAATGCTTCTATCACATCTCTATCTCACTTCTAAGATGTACATATCTATGTCCCTGAGGTTGTTTTTCTTATGTCTTCTAGTGGAGACCACACAACATTTTGGTTGCCTTGCTCTAGCCTATGTAAATCCTTTAAGAGGTATGACCTCCAAAGGAGGACCTTGCATTCTAGGCAAGGTCTTGCCAATAACTTGGCATTAGCAACTCTTTTATTTCTCTGCCGATCTCTGCTATGTATCCTTCTCTGGCTGCCATTTTATCACACGGTTTCATTGCCTTGAGTTCATCGGACATTACCATCTCCAGGTCTCTCTCCTGATTGATGAACATCAGCTTCTCACCCTCCGCCATGTGCTTACTCTCTCAAATTTCTATATCAAAATGCATAACTTGGTGTCATTTCCATTGAATCTTAACTGCCAAGTAAATCACCCACTTCTCACATTTTCTCAGATCACGTCTCATTCTGTCTGCTCCCTTGGGATGCCCACTCTGTTGCAGAGCTTAATATCATCTGCATTGATCTGATGAGAGGAATTTAACTTTTTAAAGCTATACCAACATGATATATATATTTTTTTTACATTTGTACCCCGCGCTTTCCCATTCATGGCAGGCTCAATGCGGCTTACATGGGGCAATGGAGGGTTAAGTGACTTGCCCAGAGTCACAAGGAGCTGCCTGTGCTTGAAGTTGGAATCGAACTCAGTTCCTCAGGACCAAAGTCCACCACCCTAACCACAACTCCTCCACTGTTGCTACTATGTGGCCAGCGCAGGCTTCTGCTTCTGTGAGTCTGACGTCCTGCACATACGTGCAGGACGTCAGACTAACAGAAACAGAAGCCTGCACAGCCTTCTACATGGAATGTTGCTAGTGGAATAGCAACATTCCATGTAGAATCTCCAATAGTAGCAACATTCCATGTAGAATCTCCAATAGTATCTATTTTATTTATGTTACATTTGTACCCCGCACTTTCCCACTCATGGCAGGCTCAATGCGGCTTACATGGGGCAATGGAGGGTTAAGTGACTTGCCCAGAGTCACAAGGAGCTGCCTGTGCCTGAAGTGGGAATCCAACTCAGTTCCTCAGTTCCCCAGGACCAAAGTCCACCACTCTAACCACTAGGCCACTCCTCCACTCCTGCATCTTGCATACTGACTTTTATTTCTACATAAGAAAGACAAATTCACCCTATTTTCCATTATTCTGAACACTGATGAGACTCCAAGAGCCTCTTGAAGCCATCTGAAAAAAAAGGACAGAACGTCCATAGCATCATCTTTCCATAACTCTTATTTTTGGTCTAACGAGACGTGTCACAACTCTGAAGAATCTGTTTTTCTCCGGGGACAAGATGGTTACCAAACCTCTGTCCCGTTTGAGGGCAAGCTATTGAGTTTTCAGCTGATTCTGATCCACATATGCAAAGTATCTAGGAAAACATTTGGCTCTGATTAAAATGAATTATGTCCATTGCTTATGCAAAAAAAAAAAAAGTCACTGTGCTGGGTTTTCTCAGGCAGCACCTGGAAAACCTCTGCTGCCACCGTGAGAGCGAAGGATGGCTGCAGACTAAGCCAGGCACATGCGTTTGTTCCACACACTAAACAGAATGAAAACATTTTGTAGCCATCCAGATGAAAAGCTAGCTGTTTGGTATCCTGCATAACAAACAAACCTTTTAAAACGTCTTAAAACAAAAAAATGGGAGAAAGAGAGAGAGAGAGAGAGTGAGAAAGAGAGAGAGAAAGAGAGAAGAG